>NC_091121.1:67260286-67355286 GCF_040183065.1 Periplaneta americana | reverse complement strand
TAGATAGATAGATAGATAGATAGATAGATAGATAGATAGATAGATAGATAGATAGATAGATAGATAGATAGATAGATAGATAGATAGATAGATAGATAGATAGATAGATAGATAGATAGATAGATAGATAGATAGATAGATAGATAGATAGATAGATAGATAGATAGATAGATAGATAGATAGATAGATAGATAGATAGATAGATAGATAGATAGATAGATAGATAGATAGATAGATAGATAGATAGATAGATAGATAGATAGATAGATAGATAGATAGATAGATAGATAGATAGATAGATAGATAGATAGATAGATAGATAGATAGATAGATAGATAGATAGATAGATAGATAGATAGATAGATAGATAGATAGATAGATAGATAGATAGATAGATAGATAGATAGATAGATAGATAGATAGATAGATAGATAGATAGATAGATAGATAGATAGATAGATAGATAGATAGATAGATAGATAGATAGATAGATAGATAGATAGATAGATAGATAGATAGATAGATAGATAGATAGATAGATAGATAGATAGATAGATAGATAGATAGATAGATAGATAGATAGATAGATAGATAGATAGATAGATAGATAGATAGATAGATAGATAGATAGATAGATAGATAGATAGATAGATAGATAGATAGATAGATAGATAGATAGATAGATAGATAGATAGATAGATAGATAGATAGATAGATAGATAGATAGATAGATAGATAGATAGATAGATAGATAGATAGATAGATAGATAGATAGATAGATAGATAGATAGATAGATAGATAGATAGATAGATAGATAGATAGATAGATAGATAGATAGATAGATAGATAGATAGATAGATAGATAGATAGATAGATAGATCATAACTTTTATGTACCAATATTATTATATTCCTTTGACCCTAGCGAGTAAGATATTTAAATATCAATCTTAGAACCTGTAAAAAAGAAAAGACACAAACCTTCGCGTTACTTAAAGAGTAAATAAGGAGCTTTCTATCTGTTTAATTTTATTCATTCCACAATTCATATTTTATACATTGTTACATCATCATCATTATCATCATCAACCAGTTGAAGCCTTGAACCTTGTGATCCGTTGCAGTCTCTATGGTTACACGCATCTTTTTAAGAGTCATCCAATAGATCGTCTTCCGACAGGGCGATAACCTAAGGCTGCTCTCGGCCATCTACACTTCTCCATTCTTTCTACATGGCTCTTCTAGTTAGCTCTATATTCATGTAGGAAATAAGTCACGGATTTAACTTCCAATTCTTCCAAAATATCATTCCCTTTTTTTTTATCGAAATTCAGAGATTTTGGAAGAACTGGAATAAAATTACTCAAAACAAACAATTTTCGCTCACTCCCCATTTTCAATAGCTTCCCACGCCCAAGATACAGTATATATGAGTTGGATCTGTATATATTACAAGCGTAAGTAAACATGGGATTTTCAAATCTACATTAAGATTTTAGGAAGCTTTTAAATGGTTGAAGAGTTTTGGTATAATTCGTAATAAATCTTTGTTATATTGAAGAAAATTTACGTAGTCGGCTGTGAAGTCACGAAGTAAGCGTACCGAATATGTACGATAATCTACGAGAATAATTCTAAGTCTACTGTTATACTGTATTTAGTAAAGTTCAAAACATTCATATACAAATACATCATAATGTTTATTTAACGATAACTTGAAACCGAGATTTCCCTCTTAATTTTTTTTTTTCAGATATTGGTTATATTATTACTAGTGTTACGTTTTAAAATTGTGGTATTTAATTATTGTACAAACATCATGTTGTTTTTGAACGGTGTTCCGTCGACACCAAACTCTGCACCAATATTTTACTGCTGGGCAGAATTTGAAGCTACGGTATCCTTCGGAAGTAGTTTATATTGTACAGCAAAGCTGCACTCACAATGCAAACAAACTCAAACTTAATATGCTAACGTAAACGGAATCATAGGCTAGAACGTTTGACCATTCAGAATGAGAAACATATATAACGTAAGAGATAACTACTTTTATTGATTTTCAAGAGATATTGTCGATTATCGGCATTGATTTTGGGGAGAAGCATGTTTGCAATATGTTTGGTTCACATTCTGCCATGAAATTTATGCGGTAGTTATGATATTGTAAGCAGATTTTTAGTATTCCTTTCATCCTTGTAGATACGTTGAAAGAAGTAGAAAAACCACAAAATAAGGTGATAGTTTCGTTCTGTTCTTCGATTCGATATCAAATCTTGTAATACGGTGCCAGTATTGTCTTATAATTTGCTGTTTATTCGCTTGATACCAAGCTTCTACTTTGATGTTGTTGTACTTGAATCTTTATGAACACAGTGTGACTAAATTGTATTTAATCGAATGATTCTTGCTTTATGTGTACGTTCGAGGCCTGAATTACAATGTACATTTCATCATAAACATATTTTAACTAAACGTAACTTGCAATCATTAACTCTCTGGCCTGCAGTGATATGTCGATTCCGCCGGTCATATCTGGCAATGCAGGAACACCCCATAAAGAACTCTGTATAAGAATAACCACACAATAAACGAACGTCAATATCATGTTGATATTGAAATCCGAAGTCCTTGATCAGATGAAAAAATTGCAGTTACGTATCGTAATAAACAGTTTACTAGATATTACGTATTATTAATTGCTTAGAATCCACGGAATTATGTTAAAACGAAGAATATTGATCCAGGTGTGGAATTTACAATAGTGAGTGGTGCTCGTACCCATTCATAGGCCTATAACGATGAAATATGGAGCTCTAAAATTATAGTAAATACTTGTACTTAACTATCGTTATTTACTAATACTCCAATATTGTCCTAATGAGAGCCTAGTAAAATTTGTAAATATGAATATTCTTACAGGGAAGTAGTATCCAGAGAACCAATAAGTTGAAAGTCTGGCCATAACAGTCTGAATAAGCGACGATCTAGTTTGAAGAAACTGCCACGTACCTGTAACAAAAAGGGAAAAAGATTGCTTAAAAATTATTCAGCAAGACATTATGTAAAGAAAGTAAAAGTATTGTTAAACATTTCATATACGAGTATTTAGATTCTTTTTAAATTTTATTGTATAGTAAAAACTTTCTTTGGTATCTAAATATGTTTCGTCTCATTTATTGGATGTAATAAGGCACTATAATACTTTTAAAACAACAGCAACACTGTGTGAAACAAGGTTTTCGTGCTTATCTTCGATCAAGATCAAAACGCCGCCACACAATTACATGTACAGCACGACAACAAAACGAGGCTATCTTCAATCGTCTCTAATTGTGGTGAAACATGGGGATATTAATCAACTGAAATGTGTCACTTTACAGGAAATGACAAAATAACGCAATGCTCTCTTTAAAACTGTAGATATTTTCATTCAGCACAGTTCTATAAAAATTTACTTTTACTTACTTACTTACAAATGGCTTTTAAGGAACCCGAAGGTTCATTGCCGCCCTCACATAAGCCCGCCAGTGGTCCCTATCCTGTGCAAGATTAATCCAGTCTCTATCATCATACCCCACCTCCCTCAAATCCATTTTAATATTATCCTCCCATCTACGTCCCGGCCTCCGTAAAGGTCTTTTTACCTCCGGTCTCCCAACTAACACTCTATATGCATTTCTGGATTCGCCCATACGTGCTACATGCCCTGCCCATCTCAAACGTCTGGATTTAATGTTCCTAATTATGTCAGGTGAAGAATACAATGCGTGCAGTTCTGTGTTGTGTAACTTTCTCCATTCTCCTGTAACTTCATCCCGCTTAGCCCCAAATATTTTCCTAAGCACCTTATTCTCAAACACCCTTAACATATGTTCCTCTCTCAGAGTGAGAGTCCAAGTTTCACAACCATACAGAAGAACCGGTAATATAACTATTTTATAAATTCTAACTTTCAGATTTTTGGACAGCAGACTGGATGATAAGAGCTTCTCAACCGAATAATAACACGCATTTCCCATACTTATTCTGCGTTTAATTTCCTCCCGAGTGTCATTTATATTTGTTACTGTTGCTCCAAGATATTTGAATTTTTCCACCCCTTCGAAGGATAAATCTCCAATTTTTATATTTCCATTTCGTACAATATTCTGGTCACGAGACATAATCATATACTTTGTCTTTTCGGGATTTACTTCCAAACCGATCGCTCTACTTGCTTCAAGTAAAATTTCCGTGTTTTCCCTAATCGTTTGTGTATTTTCTCCTAACATATTCACGTCATCCGCATAGACAAGAAGCTGATGTAACCCGTTCAATTCCAAACCCTGCCTGTTATCATGAACTTTCCTAATGGCATATTCTAGAGCGAAGTTAAAAAGTAAAGGTGAAAAATCTGATATTGTATTAATATCGGTGACATTTTAAGAGTTTTTCATCATTAAATCTAGCAGTTGAGTCGTTCACGTCGTAACACGCGTTGTACAGTACAGAAACCCGTTTCTCCAGAGACGTAAAAACCTTTCTTCGTACAATGCAAACATCATGCCATTCTACTACTTTCAAGTATCAAATCTGAGTTCACCATCCTCAGAAAAGCGCAAACTGAATTAAACAAAGGACCGAATTTGTTAAGGCGGATTATGATGAATGCTTGGAATGATAAATCTACGCTCTAGAACTGAGACAGGGACAAAATTCCAATAGTTGCTTTCTACATAGAACATTAACTTAAGGATCCCAAGAAGTTGTGTTTTGAGGGAATAGTACGGCGAACTAGTTCCCATTGTTAACACTCTGGAACTAAGAATTAAAATACATTTGAAATAAATGGTGCAAAAGGTCTACACATTATATGGCCACATGCCAGGTCTACAGAAATTATATCAATACTAATTCAAATCAAATTAACCGTGAACATCTATTCCCTCGATACAGGAATTAATAGTTAAATATCTCGTCAATTGCAATTAACATTGAAGGATTATCCTTTCTGTGCAGGAATTAACAGTTAAATACCTCTCCAAATATAGCAGTTAACAGTGGATATTTGTCCTCTCTGTGCAGGAAGTAATAGTTACATACCTATTCCATTGCAATTAACAATGGATGTTTATCGCCACATCATAAGAATTAATAGTTCAGTATTTCTTGAATTACATTTAACAGTGGACGTTTATCCCACTTCACAAGAATTAATAGTTAAGTACTTGTTGAATGAATTACAGTTAACAGGGGATGTTTATCCCCGCTTCACAAGAATTAATAGTTAAGTACTTCTTGAATGAATTACAGTTAACAGGGGATGTTTATCCCCGCTTCACAAGAATTAATAGTTAAGTACTTCTTGAATTAATTACAGTTAACAGGGGATGTTTATCCCCCCTTCACAAGAATTAATAGTTGAGTACTTCTTGAATTACAGTGGATGTTTATCACCACTTCACAAGAATTAATAGTTAAGTACTTCTTGAATTACAATTAACAGTGGATGTTTATCGTCACTTCACAAGAATTAATAGTTAAGTACTTCTTTAATGAATTACAGTTAACAGGGGATGTTTATTCCCGCATCACAAGAATTAATAGTTAAGTACTTCTTGAATGAGTTACAGTTAACAAAGGATGTTTATCCCACCTTCACAAGAATTAGTAGTTAAGTACTTCTTGAATTACAGTGGATGTTTATCGCCACTTCACAAAAATTAATAGTTAAGTACTTCTTGAATTACAGTTAACAGTGAATGTTTATCCCCACTTCACAAGAATTAATAATTAAGTACTTCTCGAATTACAGTGGATGTTTATCCCCACTTCACAAGAATTAATAGTTAAGTAGTTAAGTACTTCCTGAATTACAATTAACAGTGGAAGTTTATCTCAACTTCACAAGAATTAACAGTTAATTGCTCCTTGAATTACATTGGATGTTTATCCCCACTTAATAAGAATTAATCCAGATAAGACTGACGTCCTATATATAGGACACCGGACGTTTTACTTTTTTAACTTTTTTGTGTAAGATTTTCATAGTTGGCAATCATGATTCCATAATCCTTAGGTGTTATAGCTTGGAGCAGAACGTGTTGTTCTCGAAGTCGGTATATATCACAGCTATAGGTAGGCCTATAATGCTTTTGATATTGATAGCGAATACTCGTGTGATGTACTTCGTATATAATAATTCATAATTAGATTCAATTATTGATTTAGTGTTATGCCATATCATGGTAAAGTTAGGCGTACTACATGTAGTACGTCAGTCATAAGAGGGAATATTTCGTGAGCCTGATAGTACTAATTTTATTATAGTGGGTTTTCACTAAATGAAGCCTTACAAATGATTCAGAAAGACAAAGTTGCTATATCTAAGTGCAATAATATTTCCATCACCATTTTATCACCAACAAATGTGTGTGGTAACGTAACTGACGAGGATTCTGGTGATGAAAAGAACCCTACAATTGATAATATACCTGGTAGTCAGTTGCGAGCTGAGACGGAAGTAAACCTCAACACAGAAGGAGAGGGAATGGATGATTATGATGACGAAAGTCATAATAGTGATGATGAACATAGTAAAGGCGATGGTGAGAATGGCAGTAGAAACACTAATGATTCAACAACCGATATACAGACGAAGAGAAAGAATAATACATTTCAATTGTGAAGAAGGTGACATACAGCGGGGAAATACTATACGTTTCCCACTAAACTCGGTGCCTCAACAAATTTCTCCGTCACAATTATTCTTTCAATTATTTTATGATGATGATGATGATGATGATGATGATGATGATGATGATGATGATTATGATGATATGCTGGTTAAGCAATATGAAGCACAGAAGAATTTCATTGGTGATGTTACCAATAGTGAAATGACAATATTTATCTCAATACTGCTACTTAGTGGATAAGTACTGTAGATCTACCTAGGCGCGAAATGTATTGGGAAAACAGCTTGGATACCCATAACCCACTAGTTGCGAATGCAGTGTCTTGCTATAGATAATGGATAATTTCCACGCATGCAATATTGATGAAATTGATGCAGCTGATAAATTTGCTAAGGTACTGCTCTTATTTGATTATCTGAACAAACGCTTTCAGGAATATGCTCCCCACGAGGAAAATCATTCTGTAGATGAACCAATGGTACTTTATCAGGAAACATGGATGCAAACAATTCATCTGGGGAAAGCCTATAAAGTAGTACGGATATAAAATATGAACAGGGGCTACTAAAAATTGATACATATTGTGGATAGATCCATATCAAGGAGCTGCAAATAATGTCTCAGGAGAGAACAAGAATCTGGGTTTGGATGCTAGTGTGATTCTTCAATATGCAGATATAGTGACAAACCTGGGTGCATTACCCTGTCACTTATTCTTGATGACCTTGTATAGATGCGCGCAATTTGTTCTACTACGTCAATGCAGTGGGTCAACAGACTAAAGTAACTTACTACTTCTTGCCCCTAATTATTCATGATATATAATATTGATAAATGTGTGTATTTTTTTTTACCTTTTTATTTCTGTCTATTATATTCATGTTTTTATTTAATATCACTGGCTTCTGTCTGATTGTCAATTTATATTAAATGTGTTTTTCTCTCTCTCTCTCTCTCTCTTTTTTTTTTGCTATTGTGTGTTATTTATTGGTTTTAATTAAGTTACTTACTGTATTTAGTAAATTGTCCCTGTAAATTTTGTTATATTATTGGCTAAGACCACACCGTACACGAGCGTGGCTCTTACGGTAGTGGCTAGAAAATTTTTGTTGTATAATTTTAATTTGTACCCGCTAGCTAGCTAGTTATTAAATAAATTAATTAAATATACGAACACAAAGAGGAAAGCAGAAAAGAGGAAATATTGGAGAATGCTGGGTTTGCAATGAAAGACCTGCCCTTGGGCAGAAAACTATGGATGAATTATTAATCCGATTTATCTAACTTTAAAATTTCATACGAAAACTAAAGACTGTTAACGCAATCCATGAAATTTCATCAATTCCCCGTCACTTTTCTACCTTAATCTGTTTCCATTCAAACTAATTGGTCAGACACTGTAAGTGCCGTAGTATATAGAACAGTGAGCACGGTAATAAGACAATGATAGAGAAATTGTGAAATTACGGCAAGAGAAACGGGAGTGTCGCTACAAACTCTGTTTCAACACCGCCCTCGTACTTAAAAAATTATATTAAATTGACCAAAATTTGAACTCGGGTTTCCTGGCTGTAAAGCCAACACTTTAGCGTCGCATAATTATTGTCAACAGCAATCTCACTAGAGGTTTTGATTTATGTAGAGAAAATCAAAACTCTAGTGGGATTTAATTGACTATTACACGATTAGAAGAAAGTATATAAAGATTAGAAGTAACGAAGTACTCCAATACAATAAAATATTAATTGACTTACGAAAATACAACTGTCTTCAAATGTATTATTGTACCATCTCAACATTACAAATATTACGCTAGATGCATGCTAGATGGCAGTAGTGTGTTATGATTAGCTGTTATTTTGCTATCATTTGTGCCAACTATGGAATCTTCATTGAACTCTGTAGACGATTACTAGCAATGCTTCCTCGATCTAGATCACGATGGCAGTGTTACTGGTCAAGAAGGCTTTGTTGATTCAGTTTCATTTTTATTAAAACAGTTGCATTCCACTTCAGTTATCCGAATCCCAGTAATCAACGTCACTTGACAGACGATGTTCAATAAATCTTAATATTAAACAATCTCTGATACGTGACTATCCATAATATCATATAGCAGAAGCTATAACATAACCTAAATAATATATACAAGTGTTAGAAAAGTTTTAATTAACGACGATGACATAAAAAATAAACATGAATAATTTTAAAGGGAATAATTATTGAATGTACAATTTTCAAATTTGAATGTTTTAGTGATTGGTGGTTCAGTTAATGTTATATTGGACGTGTGCGTAAAAGAAGTGGAACTCGTTGATGTAGGCCTACATGGTGTATTCCTCAACTTATTTAGGATTTCCGAATGGTGCTCTTCATTTATTTGTAAATAGGATTTCAGGGAAGATGCATAGGTATGACCAGTGATCTTGAATGCCAATGCGAGTCATATTTGAAACTGCTGTGCATCGACTGGAGCGGTTTGTAATTTTCCGTTTTTGTTTGTTTGTTTGTTTTTTTTTTTGACACCAGCGCAGTTTGAAATGTTGGCAGACAAAGAAACAAATGCTAGGGACGCGATAAAATTAAACAAATGCTATGGACGCAATAAAATTGTGCGATAAGCAGCCATGATTGGTTGAAATACGTCCTTTCGTACTGTTTTATTGGTCAAAAGTAGTATGACGTAGTAAAAGTGTAATAGTCATGGTGAAAATATAACTCCCGTCTGACTTAGCCTATCACTTACGGATTTCAAATGTCTGTGCCTGTGCGTACATAACACCTTTTTGAGCTGAGAGAAACGAGCGCATGTGAGAGAGGTATAATGTAGATATGCTGGCGAGAGCGGGGAGGGTCGGATAAGAAGCCTTGCACAACTAGAACTGCCGTGTTACCGTTGCTTATTTGAAATTGAGTTCCAGAGATAAGGTAAAAAACTGAGTAAGCATTTCAGCTCTGGTGAGGAAGGGGAGGCGGACAGCTTCAGAAGCAGATGTCTCTTCGTTAAACAGAGTCCCAGAAACGATGTCCACTGCGGGCTCGTATTAATTCGCCTTCATACACCCTCAAGTGTTTTTCAGTTGCAACATCTGCCTATGACTGCAGGAAATATTCCTCTTGTGTTTTTCTGCTTTTCCACATTCGTAGATAGAGAATTCTCATTCTGTCTCCACGGGAGACCGTAATTGTAAAATGTATTTTGCTTTGCCATGCAAAACAGACTGTTACTTAGGACATTCGCACTCATTTACAAGCGCAGACTACAGTGTTCTATGTAAATGGTTCCGAATGAGTATCCGAAGCTGAAGCATGTGATTTCTCATTTAACGAACTTTTAATGATGCTTGACCAGATAGTTACGATACTTGTGAATATATTACATTCGTTCAAAATCCTCACAGCATCAACAGAGAGAGACAAAGGGAAAGATTCTCCACACATTTGAAGACATGATGATGATGATGATGATGATGATGATGATAACGACGACGTTAATGATTATCATTATCAGCGAATTAAGCATAATTTTATTATGGCATAAATGAGAAGACATGTATAATATAAATTTATGGAAATATGAAATTAATAGGTCTGTAAGAAAAGCCATTGTATTGCGGAGAATAAATAAATAAATATAGTATTAATATGACTATTTTTCGTTACGATTTCTTATTCATGATGAAGATGAAGATGATGATGATTATTATTACTATTATTATTACTATTATTATTATTATTATTATTATTATTATTCTTATTATTATTGCTGTTTCTGTAAGGCTTATTGTTGTTGTCTAGTCAACTGTCCGTAGACAGGTTGGAACCTCGTGACACTGTTAAGGCATCACTCATGAGACAACTAAGCCAAGAGATAATGGTGTAGGATGGCCAGTTCCTTTCCCCCTCCATTCCATACATTGCTGACATACTACATTAATAAGACTTAAGATGATTACATGCAATTTTGTTCTTCCTCTGACACAATATATCCTCGAAGTCAAATATTCTGCTTGATAATAGATATACTGTATATATCAGTCAGAATCTCAATCAGCGGATTATTATTATTATTATTATTATTATTATTATTATTATTATTATTATTACATCTATTATTTACATTAGGCCTATTATCATTATTATTTCTATGATGATGATTATTATTATTATTATTATTATTATCTTCCACACTTTCCCCTTAACTCAGCCTCGTGCTATTACAGTTCTTTTTGTTTCTACTGAAACCAATTTAACTTTTATGTAAATTTTCCACTTTCTCCACCCAGTTACCTAATTTTCTGGTTCTAAGCAATTCAGAGCGACTTACGACACGATTTTTAAATTACTTCCGTTGCCACTTTTCTTTACAGCATCTGAGTCTCCTTAAAAACAAAGTAAATTCTTATAGAGTGTAGTAATAATATTGACCAAAACAGCTTCTTATATTCATTATAAATGAATTCACGTCGTAACAAAATCACAAGGCTTTATTATCATTATTGTCGATAAAATTATTCCAGGTTCAATGTCTCAATTTTTGTTGCACAGTTGTACAGGGACATCATTTTATTTTTACTTCAATTTTTATTGTACCTGAGTTTTTTAATGTACTTCACTCCCACCCCTTCTACTAATCAAGTTCAACCGTCCTCCACACAAATCCAAGACTGCAAATACAGTCATAGTAGCCTTACGGTCATAGTAAACAGTACGTTCCAAAAATATGTTCGCGTTTTCCAGTGACGAAAGAGCTTTCAATATTGAATCATTTTCGCACAAGTACTGTCGTCCATTTGCCTACGTCGTATTCCGGTTTCCCCCACCAGATTTTATTCGCCAGTTAGTGGCTGGGCTGTCTTAGCTCCTTTCTCAGAACATTAATTTCTGTTAGGAATTGGACGTCTACGTAATATTATACAACTGTTTAAAATAACTTAAATAAAAGGCCCTTGTTAAGTAATTAACTGCCACGTGATTTCCTCCTTTTCTACGACACTACGACATAACCACTTGGACGGACAGTAGATAGTATGTCTGAGTAATTTTATCTGTGCGGGTCGGGCAGAAGTGAAGATTGAATTTACAGTACCTAAGGTACCCTTTTATAGAGTAGGTACGGAATTATTTCAGCACGAGTTACTAGTACGAAGGACGAAACTGGTAATTGGAATTACTTACAATAGTCTATAGTGCGATAATATGCACATTAGAACTGAAGCCTGTATCGAAATGAACGGCTACCATTTAAAAAGAATGTGTTTAAATATCCATATTATGATTATTTTTCAATTTAACTTCATTCTCTATATTGTACGCTAATGTGCTGTAGACAGTATAATACTTATACATTGCATAATGAATACGTCCACATGGACAGCTCAGTTCGTGAGTAACATTGTTAATACTGTACTGTATTTTGTTTAAACAAAAACCTAATGAAAATGATCAAACTCAAAAGCGCGATATTTCCTAGTTTACGTAAATGGATGAACTACTTTTCTTCCATCCTATACCTAGTAAAGTGATTTGTTTGTATATTACGCCAGTATCATCGAACTCCAGTCGTGGAACGGGGTAGCAAACGGCGTTGATCCAGAGGTATAGGCAAGTTAATATTAAAAATGTTAGTAAAAATAAAATGATGTCCCTGTACAAGAAACTATTGAGTAGTAGTGAGTATGTGTGGCTACGAAACTAATGGAGCCAGATTAAAATCCTGATTGAGAGAAATTTCCTTGTTCAAGTAGGCCTATATTCCGAGGATTTTCCTCTACCAATTCGAAACAAATGCTGGCTAATTTCCGATTTTGTGTTATTTCGTCTTCCATCATTTCAACTTCATTTACCACAATTCAGTAGTTTCACACCACCAAAGGATGCAGCAGGATCAAGTACCGTTGATTTACACATAGATGGCATCTTTCTGAGGAAGTTGCACAGAGGGGCGTTAAACGAAGACTTCGTCAGAATTGTGAGTTTTGTAAACAATCGGTAGATAGTATGAAATAGTGAAAATTATATTTGCAGAATTGCGGTTCTATGGACTTCGACAGAGAATGGCGTAGTAAACACAATAAGTTTCGGGCTGCGCTGTAGACCTTTGGGTCTCTCCTTCATTAAAAGAAAAAAGGGAGAGGTCACACATTACTGTCTTAGAGAACAAATTTATCCCTCTGGACGACTGTCATGTAGTATGATTATTTCTTTTAAGTCAAAAGATAATTCGATGTTAAAAAAAAGCTATCCAACGAGCGCCTTCTCACTGTCTGCAGGATGACGAGACAGAATTCTACAGCTAGAGGATTTTTTAGGTCATGATGTATGGGAAGAGTGCTCTAGTTTTCATGATAATTCGTAAAGAAATTAAGAAAGCCGAAGCGCGTCTTATAATGAATATATTTCTGTGGCTTTTTCATTTGATCGTGATATTAACACGATCGTCACTTTTGGTACGTACTCATGCAATCAATATAGTCCATGATCGTCCACGTATATTAGCTAAGCTGAAATGGAAGTAATATCTTGAGAATATGGACGGCTGTGAAGTGGAAGATTCTTCTTTCATAACAGCAATCACCATCTTGAACGTCTCTCTAATTACCTCCCGCTCAAGGGAGCCCCTTGAATCTAGAAGTTCATCACTTAGTTAATTAGTTACAAAACTTTGATGATTCAGCACGCAAGAAAACGAAATCTTGAAGCTGTGACAATAATTAACGAATAGGAAGAGTCAACTGTGGTTCCTAGGTTATGTGACTGTGAGGGACAAGGAGAAGATGAGTTGCAACTTGCATTTGAAAAAGACGTCCTTCGATGTCGCTTCCATGAGAACTTTTCCAAAAGCGAATTTGATTCCCAGCAGGTAAATGGATATTTTCTCAATCCGTATTGGCTGAAATTATTTACCTTTACTTGTGTCTCTTAAGCAGTAGTTCTGAGCTATATAAATAAGAATGTAAGCCTGTAGATTTAGAACTACATTGAATCACAATAAATTAACTATAATTTTAGAAAATTCAATATTTTGTTGTTAATATTAAAATGTAGAAATATAACTTAATTGCAAAGCATTTGAAACAAGGAATAATCATATCCGTATTAATTAGCCAAATTGAAACGGCCTTCTCTAACACTCAACCAGGAGTAAAACTGCGTTACAAAAAACACTACAAATTTACAAAGTACACTACAATTTTACACACAAAACTGAATAAGATAATAATAGTGTAATGTAAACAACAAGTAAGTAGAAATCAGACATAATATATAACATACAGAAAGAAAGGAAAAAGCATAAAAAAGTGAACAGCAGGTTAAAATAAATGAGACAAAATATAAAAAATAAGACAACTATTGATAATAATAATAATAATAATAATAATAATGATAATACTAATAATAATAATAATAATATTAATAATAATAGTAATAAAATAGTGAAGTACAAATCATACAACGAATATAATATTTTTAGGTACACACAGTAAGGAAAATTATGATTATATATAGCTCAAGTTATCACATTGTAGATATACCATTATCGGGAAATATGAAAACAAAAAGATAAAATAAGTTAAATATCACTAGAACATAAAAAAATGTGAATACGTGGAAACATGCAATACAACACTTGTCATAATAGTAAGTTAGTTTGGCAAACTAGTCATAAGATAATTTTCTAACTTGGATTTGAAAGATTTCAATGTTCGACAGCCCTTGACTTCAGGCGGCAGAGAGTTCCAGTGACGAGAGGTAGCAACAGTGAAAGATGAGGAATAAAAAGATGATGTGTGATGTGGAATGATCGAGTATTAATATTATGATAGCGAGAGAGAGAGTATGAAAACGGACGAATAAATAAGAGGGGGATGAAGTGTGCATAATTCGATATAAGAGAGAAAGCGAGTGCAGATTTCTCCTCTCATGTAGCCTAAGCCATGATAACTTCTCGAAAGAAGGTGAAATATGATCATAATATCGAACATTACAAATGAAGCGGACGCACCGTTATGAACACGCTGTAGTTTCTGAGCGGAATCAATCCTGAGATCACTGAACAAAACGTCGCAATAATCGAAGTGAGGTAGAATGAGTGTCTGTACCAGCGACTTCAATATTATCTACACAGAAATATCTGGAATATTTCGTATTATCACAGAATATCGAAACACAACTCTTCTGGAAACTGCACAAATTCGGATGTGAAATACGGTGTACAGTATGTCTGTTTACAATGAGAAACGCGGCGTGGGCTTTAGCTTTGCTGTTGTACGTCATCGCAGTTGCCGGCAATTTCAAGGTGTCGCGTTCGGCACAAGCGATATTCAGGCATCACAGTAATTAAGTGTACATATGTTTCTTGTTTCCAGTGCAGTGTTCTTTGCTTTGCACCGTACTGACAACAGACATCCAATATAATAATTTTTAATTTTTACGTAGAACTATCCCTAAATATGTTTTTTTCCGATAAGTTATTCAAATCAGGCTATCAGAAAACTTAAGATCAAGGTATATTGTCAATTTTATAAAAATAATAGTAGGTTCCTTTTATATGGTTGAATTAATATAATGGATTTGACAGTATTAATAATAATAATAATAATAATAATAATAATAATAATAATAATAATAATATCCCAAAACACAGAAGGTAAAACTTACACTCGAACTTACAGCAGTTTTCGCTGTAATAGTAGGTTCCTTTTATATGGTTGAATTAATATAATGGATTTGACAGTATTAATAATAATAATAATAATAATAATAATAATAATAATAATAATAATAATAATAATAATATCCCAAAACACAGAAGGTAAAACTTACACTCGAACTTACAGCAGTTTTCGCTGTAATAGTAGGTTCCTTTTATATGGTTGAATTAATATAATGGATTTGACAGTATTAATAATAATAATAATAATAATAATAATAATAATAATAATAATAATATCCCAAAACACAGAAGGTAAAACTTACACTTGAACTTACAGCAGTTTTCGCTGTAATAGTAGGTTCCTTTTATATGGTTGAATTAATATAATGGATTTGACAGTATTAATAATAATAATAATAATAATAATAATAATAATAATAATAATAATAATATCCCAAAACACAGAAGGTAAAACTTACACTTGAACTTACAGCAGTTTTCGCTGTAATAGTAGGTTCCTTTTATATGGTTGAATTAATATAATGGATTTGACAGTATTAATAATAATAATAATAATAATAATAATAATAATAATAATAATAATATCCCAAAACACAGAAGGTAAAACTTACACTTGAACTTACAGCAGTTTTCGCTGTAATAGTAGGTTCCTTTTATATGGTTGAATTAATATAATGGATTTGACAGTATTAATAATAATATTAATAATAATAATAATAATAATAATAATGATAATAATATCCCAAAACACAGAAGGTAAAACTTACACTTGAACTTACAGCAGTTTTCGCTGTAATAGTAGGTTCCTTTTATATGGTTGAATTAATATAATGGATTTGACAGTATTAATAATATTAATAATAATAATAATAATAATAATAATAATAATAATAATAATATCCCAAAACACAGAAGGTAAAACTTACACTTGAACTTACAGCAGTTTTCGCTGTAATAGTAGGTTCCTTTTATATGGTTGAATTAATATAATGGATTTGACAGTATTAATAATATTAATAATAATAATAATAATAATAATAATAATAATAATAATAATAATATCCCAAAACACAGAAGGTAAAACTTACACTTGAACTTACAGCAGTTTTCGCTGTAATAGTAGGTTCCTTTTATATGGTTGAATTAATATAATGGATTTGACAGTATTAATAATAATAATAATAATAATAATAATAATAATAATAATAATAATAATATCCCAAAACACAGAAGGTAAAACTTACACTTGAACTTACAGCAGTTTTCGCTGTAATAGTAGGTTCCTTTTATATGGTTGAATTAATATAATGGATTTGACAGTATTAATAATAATAATAATAATAATAATAATAATAATAATAATAATAATAATATCCCAAAACACAGAAGGTAAAACTTACACTTGAACTTACAGCAGTTTTCGCTGTAATAGTAGGTTCCTTTTATATGGTTGAATTAATATAATGGATTTGACAGTATTAATAATAATAATAATAATAATAATAATAATAATAATAATAATAATAATAATAATAATAATATCCCAAAACACAGAAGGTAAAACTTACACTCGAACTTACAGCAATTTTCGCACATATAGAAAGGGCTGAGGTATGTCATATTGCCCATAAAATCTGAATTTCAATTTTAAAAAATCTTCGAAAAAATAATGATAACATGATAGCAATAAGAAAAAAAGAGTTGTGTGTATTATTTGATATATGAAGATGTAATTATTATTTAGTATTTTAAAGCAAATGTTATATTATAATAACACTACGCACTTATTAGTGGTGCTGTCGTGTTTATGAGTCTTTTTTAGAGATGAACAAAACTAACTGCCGCTCTCGCTCGCTGTGTTCGTTGCATTTGTCTTTCGAGTTTCGTCTCGTAACTCTTGTGCGCTTCGAGTCTCGCTCATCATTCTCGAAATAGCATTTGGTCGGCGTGGAAAGATTTCGTAACTTTGAATAACATACATCATTGAAATAAATAATATTATAAATGTTTAAATGAGACAGAAAGACAAAACAGAACAGTATCTTAGTTATCAAAATGTTCTGGTTCTATTATATGATATTACCTATGGTTATATGAATAGAAAAAAAAATCTCAAATAAATTTGCATTTGTAAGAAACATAAAAAATAACGTTAATATTTTTTTACTTGAGATTGTACACTTGATTTCAAACATAAGAAGAGAAAATTCCTAGCCTTTTAATAAGGGTCTAGTAATTAAATAAAGATTGGGGAACGGATTATTATACACTGATAGGTGGAGATGATGTTTCAAATAGGCTACTTGATTGTTTATACATAGGCCTATATAGCAGTTACCAAAGTAGATAAAAGCTCAGTCAGGTATAAACAACTGTGGCTATTCAAGGCTGCTTGATATTTGGGACTTCGGGAGTGATCAACTCTCGATGTCAGTCTTTACGTAAATGACGCGACATGTATAACATTGTCGTGCGGGTTTTCGGCTTTGCGGGCGCTGTTAGTCTTGCTTTCTCGATCGTTGTTCAACTCTAGTCTTTTCCTAGTGCTCCTGTATAGCTGCGATATTAAGGAATTAAAACAGGTGGACTCTTCCTGTGAATGATTTTGTACAGAATTGGAGTTGTACTTATTCGGTCATGCAGATTCGGCATGGTTCACCACCGTATGGGATTCTTGGCAAGAATATTTGTCTGACATGATACGTGCAGGAACGTGACTGAAGGAAGCAATAAATTCAGTATGAATGGGCCTCGGTTAAGCTCAGATACGACCAAGCGCATTGCCACTAAAGGTAACTAATAGCTGAAATAATTAGTAATGGGGCAATCCATTAATTCTCTGCATAAAGTTCATTATTCTCCTTCAGTTTTCATTTCTTTAACATTATAGGAAAGGAAAGGCATTTAAGTTTACATTGGTCATTATTTCGAGTATCCTCCTGCTGTCGTAATACAATTGAAATTGCACACAAATCGTTAGTAGTTAGATTTATTTTGTACAAGTCGGTATATTGTCTGAACAGTTTATTGTTTGACGGTATGACAACTTGCACAAATGACGTGCTTCATGCCGGAAATGATTCGAGAATAATAATAATATTAACAGACCTTTATAATAATGATGATGACTATGATGACACGTAATAAAATCGAGGATTATTGCCACCGATCGTAAGTGATTGAATCCTTTCGATTCTCACTTAATGCGGGGTATTACAACAATAATTAACTCTCAAAAGTTGTGCTACACATACGGTAGGCCTATATCATTTACATATGTAAATGATCATAGGTATTATGAAACTTAAGCAATTTCATGTCATAATTTAAATATAAGACAGACAGGTCGGCTACAATTTTATTTATGTATTAAATTTTATACCTGAATTTTATATTTTAGATCGTTAATCATCACAAGTTTATCTCAAATAGTTGGTTCAACATTATATTATAGGTTGTGTTTTAATTAGTTTGTACAGATTCCACAACAAGACATAAAATGTACAAGATATTATATTGTATAAAAAAATGCCTGATGATGCCCGAAGGGCGAAAACGTTCGCTAAGTTTCATAATACCAATGATCATTTACATATGAAGGGTACACGGGAAAAACGATCAAGGTCCATCAAAACTCGAAATTCAGTTAATAATGCTATCTTATAGAGGAAAGGAAGTACTATCATGTGGTCTAGCTAGTAATAAGAAATCATCGTTCTTGACATTCCACTACGTCAATTTCTATTAAATACACACGTAACAAAGTATTAAGTGCTTAAACTTTAAAATTCGTTTTTCTCGAAACTTTCTAAAATGGACCTTGATCGTTATTCCCGTGCACCCTTCATTATGTACATATCATTAATTTGTTTAAAATTTTGATATGTCAATTAGACTAAACATCAAATAAAACAATATTATATTATATCATATTGTATTGACTATCTGAATATCTTTCAATAATAATAATAATAATAATAATAATAATAATAATAATAATAATAATAATAGTAATAATAATCATATTAATAATAATAATAGTAATAATAATAATAATAATATTTTATTGCTAAAAATATATACATGTTTTTATATGTATAAATATCACTCTAGCAGCCTCACAAAAAGTACGTACTCGTGCTCAGGAGGCATTCCACAAAACTTTAAAACAAGCATTTAATTAATTAGCAAAAATTAAAAGAAAAAACAGAAAAAGAAAAACACAGTAATTAAAACTTTATGTTGTCTCCCTAAACAATAACATTGGCCAACAAATTTTTTTCGAAATGTTAGTTGCATGAGAGTTTTTCATTGATTCTTAATATTTTTGACGTGCTGATTTCAAATCTGAAAACAGTTTTTTCCTCCATGCTCTAGTTTTCATGCAATTCTTACTTTTGCTTTTCAGCCGTTTATGTTTATGTTATAGTCAGATAATAAGGTAATGTTGTTTATATATGAATACTGTTTCCGTTGTTTTTTCACATCTGATCACGGCTGCAAGTAAGCGTAAATGTATAAACAACTCATACAGTTCCTGCTATATTTGTGGATACTTCACCCTTATTCGACAAAGGCGGAAAATAACGTCCTTTGTGAGGCGCGCTTATAAAGCTTATTTCGGACAATAATAATTTTTAATTAATTTTTTTTAAATAAGGAGCATTAGCAAATTGAATGTTTGGTAATTTAGCTGTTATCTTGTTATAGATCCTTGGACTGAAGTTTCTACTATGATTATAAGCTACAGTTGTGGTACATATACGTAGGTTCTGTCAAGCATATATTGCCTGATCTTTTAGTTATATATATATATATATATATATATATATATATATATATATATATATAAAATATATTACAGTTTTTATTTAACTATAGTTATTTTAAAAAGTCATACCAGTAATAGATACGTAATATTAATGACCGGGACCTGCATTTCAATGATCCAAGGAAATAATATAAAACTGATCATAAAATTTATACTACAGTTTGAAAGAAATGACCACAAATTTAAACAGAGTGATATAAATAAACATTAATTATGCCATAAGGTACATATTTTTTTATTATATTTACTATGTATTCTATTAATGTTTATTATACATTCCGCGCTATGTACCGTATTTTCCGGGGCATGAGACGCACTTTTTTCTTTGAAAATAGATCTGAAAAGCATGGTGCATCTTATGCATCGATACTAACTTTGTGAATGGGTGAAAGCTTCATGCGATTCTGTGAAAACTGAGATAATAGCACACTGTTCTTAAAGTATTTATTGTAGAACATGGAGGTGTTTAGTGTTGATGCAGTGAGAGCAAATTAAGAACTAGCGCGCATGATTGTCGCAAGACATGGAACTTATTCAGACGGACAATTTATTAAGGACTGAATTTTAACAATAGCAAAGAATGTATGTCCCAAAGAATCTTCGAAGTTCGAGACCATAAACTTGTTGCTAAATACTGTACAAGAAATGTTCCTGGTCTTACATTAGCACACGACAATGTGATCGGTCACAGAACACTAAAGCTGCAGTTTGTTTATGGCGATCATCTCCTGGAGTTGCTAGCAGTTAAAATGAATGCGCATGGTTTCCTTACAGCGATGATCGCCAACGTAGATCGTTGGACGCGACGCAGATCGCTGGAGGTTGCTTCTGAAGCAAATTCAGGACGCATATCCCCACATACGTGTTCAATAATCGATATTTAGAGAAGGCCATGTAGAAATATTGAATCGAGTTATGGCAGCAAAATAAATTAGAATTGACAGCGATGTACGCTGATAAAGAACCCACTTCCTGACGATCATCGCCAGCGTTTGTAATCGCCCGCGATGTGCGTCCGACGATCATCGCCGTAAATAAACCGTAGCTTTAATGCAGGTACGATTGAATTGTCGTGTGCTTTACGTCATCTGCCCCGAGTCTGCTACCGTGCTCTGTGTAGGTTATGATAGCATTGAGTTTGACACGACTGTCTTAGGGTACGTACACGTTGGACCGACGATAAACGATAAAAGAAGCAGCGATGCTATATCAGAGAGAATTGAAGCATGCATTGTTATTGAGATGTGCATATTGGAGTAACGATAAAAGCGAAGATACACGATAAAAGCGACGAAAAAGCAAAGTTCCATTTTCTTCGCTCTTGTCGTTCATATGATCTCTGATTAAGATAATATTAATCTGTATAAATACCGGTGATTATCAATATATCCGAATATTAATCGATTTATTATTATTTCGGCTTATTAAATTAATTATTGTAGATATTGGCAAATTGATCAGTTGTGTATTTATTCGTCCTATGTTATGTGATCACAAGAACCAATCACAACACAACGAATTTATACTATCTTTGGATGAGAAACGGGTTTAATTTTGTGCGTATTTAAGTTATATTAAGCTTGAACTTGGCAGCTGATACTTTCTATATATCTTCTCTCATTAAGTGGATGCATAGAATATCTTCTACTGATAAATCAAAATGTTCGCTTCCCGCGTTCTCGTTGCTCCGATATGAACACTTGATTCTTTCATAATACCAAAGCGTCGCTAGATCATTTCTATTATCGTTTATCGTTGCTCCAACGTGTACGTACCCTTAGACAACTCAGTCGCCGCAGAAACAACCAGCCAATTACTCTACCATTTTTGTGTAGAAATAAATACGACCGACTACTAAAGGTTCATTAATTTTGTGGCAGTCTATATTTCGCTCAGAAAGGAACACAAACCTAACTAGAACCTTGCTAAAACCTGCTTGTTTATCTTTCGCAGTCTGGGGTTGAAAATGTGAGCACTGGTCGGGCAAGGACTTGTGATTCCTCATTAAATGTTTATAGGGACAGTTGTTTGCCTATCGGACCTTATACTTTTGCGAGATTAAAATTCTGATAAATCGAGAGAAGTACTTGTGTAGCGGAAGCAGTCTTACTGGCAAACACGGAGGAGATGTGTTTGCACTGTGGAAAGCTGGGGACGTGCGGTCCCTGAGGCCTTCTCAAGCGAGTTCCGCTGTCTGTGAGGAGCGGAGGGTTCTGCACACAAGCAGCTGCTCTCCCACCTGGAAGGCGCGGCCGGCTACATTTCTCGCTGACCCTCCAACAAACGGTATTAAACTCTGCGATGTATTTTACTAGCCACCAACCTCCTCCTACAAGTTTATTTTAGAGTGACTTAATAAGTATGTTATTAGAGTTGGTAGGTACAGTATATGTTTTATTAAGAAAAAAGAAATGGAGATACTTACAGGAACAAAAACATGGAATAAGATATCGACAGTCGGACGAAGCATAGACATAACATATACTGTTAATGTTTTCCATAATTGAACGTATGTTATTAAAATCATTACGCCATCGAAAACGTAATCAACACAATCATCATTATGCTCAACTTTATGATTATCACCATACTCATACCCATTAACAAAAGTATGATCAACATAACTGTTGACATAATTATGCAATAACATGCCTCCTGCGATGGCTGAGTTGTCAGACCTCCGGCCTGTCACGTACGTGGCCCGGGTTCGGGTCCCGGTCAGGTCTGGTATTTTTCATTGCTTGAATATTGTGCATAATAGTAGTAATAATCATAATATGGCTAATAGAATGTTTAATATTGATCATAATGTTTAAAAAATATTTATTTCAAATAAACTTTATAATATGTAGGCTATCTAATTTATTTCATAATTCAGAATTTTTAATTGAAAAATCCGTAGTGACAGTTGGAGTTTTTCTCGGGCTTCTCACGTTTTTTCCTTTATTAGTATCTACATCATCCCGTCAACGTTTTTCCACTTCGTCTTCATTCCATAGCATTATCCGAACGCGACGCACTGAGGGTGCTGGCCTAGGGACGTGGAAGATGCCTGCTCGAAAAGCGGGTGCGCAGCGAACCTTAGTGTAATCAGTCGGTGTGAGTTTTGGAGTGCGCAATACATCGCAATAGGTCGCAGTGCTGGGCCATAGTGCCCCCCTCCCATAAATTTCATTCCATTCCATTCCATTGCATGCAACAAAGTGTTCCTAATAGCCACTTTCACTAATATATTATAGCCGCCTTCCAGTTTCTAATCTCGGTGATGGCGGAATCGTAATTTTTAGCACACAGAGCCAGAAAGTCGACCGACACATTTTCAGGCCAGTTTTGTCGCTACTATAATTTCTAAACTACACGACATATTCCAATGAAGTAAACGGTGATCGACAAACACAGAATAAATACATCCAACTTGACCTTCAGTTGGAGCGAGTGACGTCATCTAACGATACGCAGGACGGAGGAAATTGAGGCACGAATTGGCGGATCGCGCGGCAGTCGAAGCAGTGTAACTCGAGAATGCAACAGAACATTTGCAGTGATGTCAAACAATTTGTAATGAACTAGATACGATCTCGATTGAGTAACATTCAACAGTCGACAAACTAAATTGGAAAAATTTCACTAGTGAATTTGAGTGAAGATAGAAATTTCAAAGGCATATACAGTGCAAATAGGAGAGGACATAGGAAACAATGGGTAACAAACGCTAGAGCACAATGGTTACTATAGCAACCGACATGTTTACTCTCAATGAATACAAGATGGCTACTTTCAGGAATCCCAGTACAGCGAAGATATACCGGGTTTTCAGGTTATCTGGGAAGAAGAGGTGCTGATGGTCACTTCTGACATATACCTTAAAAGAATTTCTCTCAACGACGGACATTATTCACGCATAAAACTTGTGGCTCTCTCCGAACCCCGGTTTTTTCTCGGGATTCTCCCGTTTCCCTCCATCATTCGACCGTCAGTTTTTATTTCAATAGTCATTGCCATCATTACAATAATATTCATCCAGAGCGGTGCGGCGTGATGTAGTGCTCTAGTTGTATGAGCAGGCGCTTTGATATCCCTGGTTTATGGGAATAAATGGAAAGCATCATTTTCAGTGCACCAGGGAAGGATGAATGACTGAATTCTATTACCAACCAGATACCAAAGATAATAATGGACTATATCATCTAAGAGATAGTGTTGACATTCAATCGAAACTTTGTCCAACAAGACAAAAGATCTGTGTGGAAGGACGAAATACCTGTTGTTCATTTTGTGAAGTTATCGGAGAATATTTCGGTATTTTGAGCGCATTGTGTAATCTCTGCTTCCTCGTTTACACATTATCAAAAAAAATAAAATTAGAGACTGTGTTTGTGAAAATCCTTTCTCTTTTATCATATCATGGATTATACATCATTAATGCTTTTAGTGATTGTTGTTTACTATAATTACATCCTAACTTACAAAGACTTCAGCAGTCTATAGTGTTGTAAAGATATATATATATATATATATATATATATATATATATATATATATATATATATATATATATATATAACTATAAAACTCATGGGCATTGAACATAATGGCTTTGTTTCCATCCCACCTATTATCTCAAAAAAGTCTGTCCAAATTTTTTTTCTGCGCCCTCTGTAGATGCTTTAAAGAAGTACAGCAGGTCGAACCTTGTTCTTAAAAATCAACTAACTTTTTAGTAATTATTATGTCTCAATATGGTCTATGCATCTCTTCCTGGATAGAAGAAAATTTAAATTGCCAGTCAGGTTACAATTGTAAGATAGTTTTGCAACTTCATATTTTTACATTATATTAATATGATCATGCCATTTTGTACGTCTATCTCATAGATGTCCAATTGTAACTTGTACGAGGTAACCCCTGGCGTAATCAACCCGCAGCGCATATTCTTTAAGGTCGTTTTTCCTATTTTATATGGAAAGTTATTGACCTTAGTAGAGCATGCTTGACGTGCAATATCTCCTGGTTCTATAGGCGTTTGGACACCCATGATCTATCTGTTATTATGTGCCGTAAACTTCATACTCACGAATTTTTATATCTATTTTTAAACTGTAGGTAACTGCTATTAATTTAAAAATCTCATCTACGCTGTTTGGAAGCATACCTGGCCTTGTTCTCTTGTAACCCAGATTTAGTATTAATATTCCAAAATAAGTAGGTAGGAGGCCAAAGTTTCGTAGATACATCTAGCTGGTGTGAAATATGTTTCGCACGGATTTACGTTAACGAGAATGATCGTTAAAATGTTTATTTCGGAAAAAGTTTATGAGCTATTCATCAACTCTCGGGTCAAACATAAGCTGTACAAAGTTGATCTTGTTTCTAAACAGTACAAAACAGTCATGTTCCCAGATTGTTCAGCATTTGAAACAAGCTGTGTTATTATTAATAGACTGAACATAGGGGATACAAATCCTTGGTAACTTAGAGAATACGTTATACCATTGCAAAACGTTGATACGAATAGGCCCAACATGTGTTTGCTCTTGTAAGTCCCCCGCTAATCTGCAGTCCTCAATCACTGCCAGAGGTTGTAGTGCTGAATAAAATATGACCACCTCTGAAGAGGCAAAGGGCAGGTAAGCGGTTTCTACTGCTCCTTGTGAAGAGCAGAGCGGACTAAGGAGTTTCTCATATAATGCGGTCACCTGGGAGTTTATTGTGTCTAAATGTTTTATAATGACTGTAACTTCAGTCTCCAAGCAACCAGACAGTTCAGTCAGGCCTACACAAGGGATTCACAGTGTAAATTATTTGTCCGTCCTAAAGATCGCCTCACTACACTGAGTAGCAATGTAACGAAGATAAGTTTTAATTACAGGTTTATTTTACAATTTACTACCCGATACATTTTATATTTACAATTTTGGAAGAGAAAGTTGGCAGGTTATTACTCGTATTTTCTGCAATAATTTTCAAAAATATTTTAGGACGACATAAAATTAAAACATGTTTTTTTTTTCACAATACATGTACGAACGCATTAATTTATGTTTATGCCTGTATTGTGTACATTCGATCGGCTCCCGGTCGCGAACACGTGCATCAGATTTGCGTTCATGGATCAAACACTACTACCACAGTCTAGCATATACAGTCACGAAGCTCAATATGTAATAAATATGCATCCATAGATAGTTGCTAACCACTAGGATCGCTACTATCGCCTCATTACAGACAATGCGAAATAGTACCTGAACAGTCTATTGTTCCTAGCAACCTCAACAACTCAAGCTTCGTGACTGTATATACTAGACTGTGATACTACGCTCAAGACAGACACGCGTTTAATAACCTTATAGAATTAGGAAAATTCTTTTTTAGAGTTAAAATTACATGGGAAGAGAAAGTTAAAGCTCTGACTGAAGTGGGATTATAGATGTTGAATATTCGGTCCCGATATGAAGCTGTGAAAAGTAGGCTATGTAATTAATAAATCGAAAGTTGTCATATCAAATAAAAAATCATTTTAAATAGATTTAATGTAGGAAAGAAAAAATTTAAGTTAATGGTTTCAAATATAAGAGTTAACTATTTTTTATTATTATTAGGCTATGTGTTCATGGGTTGTTACATAAATTAGTTACAAAAATAAATGGGATTAGATTAGTAAACGATAAAGTAATGGTACTGTACTGTATTTTAATAACAAAATAAATAAATAAATAACATAGATTAGCTTATAGCTCAGTTGATTTCCATCTCGCAGTCTTGATAAGTTGATAATTCTTTTTTATAGTGCAAGTGTATGTTTATTAGATTTACAACAGTTAATTTAAGAAGTTAAATTGCAATTGGTGCTCATTTCTTTTGGCGACTTAGTGAACCCCAGAACCATAGTGCGGCCAGAGGCGTTAGATCAATGTAGAAAATCCGTGAATTCAATTGAAAATCGAACCCGCGATATTGCGGCTTACAGCGCAACAACTTCACACGGCAGTACCGCGCGCCTCTACAGAAAATAACATTATATTGATTTGTAATTTTTTATGGATATCTTCATTGCGTTTCTTATGTATAATAGTATAGCCAGCCACAAATCTAAAAACATCATCTCCGTTGCTTATATTCTTCTTATCGTTTATTTAGAGTAAATGATTTTTATCCACATAACATTTCAGATACCGCTAACACTTCAAAGAATTTCAGTAGTTTCCTTTCTCACTTTCTTGCCCAATGTTATTTTCAGAGTACCACAGTAGCGGACGGTGGGTTTGAAAGTTGAGGAGGCCAAGACGTGACTGATGAGAATATAAAGGCCTGTGACGTACCTCATTACCAAGCGCAGAATTTATAGGTTTTGAGAAACTAAAATTAGGTTTTCCAATTTATGTTTTAGGATTTTAAATCTTATGTTTAGGAATTTATATGATTTTACGGGAAGAAAATAAAAATAAACAACATTCTGTTAATATATTACAACGGCTTAGTAAAAATTCTCTCTTTAGGACACTTTAAGTCCAATTTATGTTTTAGGATTTTAAATCTTATGTTTAGGAATTTATATGATTTTACGGGAAGAAAATAAAAATAAACAACATACTGTTAATATATTACAACGGCTTAGTAAAAATTCTCTCTTTAGGACACTTTAAGTCCAATTTATGTTTTAGGATTTTAAATCTTATGTTTAGGAATTTATATGATTTTACGGGAAGAAAATAAAAATAAACAACATACTGTTAATATATTACAACGGCTTAGTAAAAATTCTCTCTTTAGGACGCTTTAAGTCCAATTTATGTTTTAGGATTTTAAATCTTATGTTTAGGAATTTATATGATTTTACGGGAAGAAAATAAAAATAAACAACATACTGTTAATATATTCCAACGGCTTAGTAAAAATTCTCTCTTTAGGACACTTTAAGTCCTAACCTACGAATTAGGTCTTTTTAGATCATATTGAATTTCAGAATGTTACTCTTGCTACATAAAACGAATAACAAAAGCAATATTTCGGGAGTAACGAAATAGCAACAAATTTGATTCGAACCTAAGAATCCGGGACTTGCTCATTACTATTACATAGTCTAATTTTACAGTAAATTAACTTGATGATGCTCTTTCTTCGCAAACCGATCAATTAGGTCACAACATATTGAACAAATCTGCATTTGTTTCTAAACTCTCGATATATTTAAAATACTGTATAAATAAATGCTTCTCGTAACACAAAAGAATAAAATAACAGGAACACCCGCAAAGAAGAGAAAAATCTAACAACATGAATGAAAATTTTTATGCATGGAGAGAAAACTAACAACACTTGACTCTATTTTCTAAAACCAAGAAGAGAGAAAGAGAGAGCTTCCCAATACAGCCGAAACCAGTGGTGACTATAAGCAGTGCAGCAGTACAGTTGCCAGCGATGGGTAGGACGTCTCCAAATTCGGCTCCCCTTGCGCGTTCTAGTCTAGTTTAAACACTCCTCTAACCAGCTATCTTATTGGTTGAACTTCTGTTGTCAGAGTTACCAGGGAGTAGAGTGATGTAACCGACTCCTCTCTCCTGCTCTCGCATAGATATTGCAGGCTGCTAGATGTCGACTATGCAGGTTACAGCGTTATCTGTTATTTTTCAGTTAGAATTATTTGTACTATTTGGGCATCACCAATTGAATGTGGTTGACTTTAAGTAACTTACATCTTAGTCGTAGTAAACAGTAAAATTAATATAAAAGGAAAAATGTTCGTCATTTACTGTAATTTGTCTGTGATCTTAATTAAGCTGGAATTATTACTGCCATATTTTGCTCTGGTAAAATATTAGAGGATGCACGGCCTCCCTTGCCTCCCCTGAAAATCCGCCGCTGCACATAAATATTGGAATGTTTTCAGTTGAAAGATTTTTTTGGACAATAACCATAGTCCAAAAACATAAATTTTCAGGTGAAACAAAAACTGTCTGGCATGGGTGTTGTTGACCCTGCAAGTGTGAAATTCATCATGTGATTTCTTAGGATGTTGTAGAAACTTGGAAAAACTAAAGTACATTTATAACATAAATTACCCTATAGAAATACAGGTGTAAATGCAGGTGACTGTGGATAATAGTTGTTTTAAGAAAAAATACACTGTTGTGAATGAAGTTTGTCTCTGTTTTAATCTTCTTTTCTTTATTATATCCTGTTTCTTCTCCTTTCGTTGCTTACGTTTCTTAATGGGGTTACTTCTGCACCTAAAGATGACACATAACTGATAGGCCTACAACAATTCACGTCCTAAAGTATTTTTCTCTAAGATGGCTTTTGCCGTGTATATAAGAAGCAGTACTGCCATCTACTACAGTTTAAAATTGTATGGGTAAACGTTTTAAGATGATATGAATGGGATATTTATAAATGCTACCATAGTCTTACACAATAACTGTGATCACAAAAAAAACCTTTGGACTATGGTTGTTTTATGAAAACTACTGAAATTTCCACTCCTATAACATAGGACTAATGTTTTTTTTTCACTAGCAACTAATTCAGTAGATGGCCGCTACAATACGCTCACCACATGCTTAATATCCCAAATTTTCGTTTTTTGGACTATGGTTCTTTTTTAAAAACCCTTCAATTTCTTATTTATGTCTGTGTTTCTGTTATCGCCTATATAAACTCCTAAATAATTAAAATTCCATATTTGTTCTGTTATATTGTCTCCTAGCACAATTTTAGCTTCCAGTGAATTTTTTCGCCCAATAGGCTGACGCCTATTTCTTTTGAGAGAGAAATTTCTAAGTTATTTCATTTCATTTAGTGTTCTGCCCAAGGGCAGGTCTTTCACTGCAAACCCAGCTTTCTCCAGTATTTCCTATTTTCTGCCTTTCTCTTTGTTACCTCATATGATCCATATATCTTAGCCTAATGTCGTCTATCATCTGATAACTTCTTCTACCCGAACTCTTCTCCCGTTAACCATTCCTTCTAGTGCATCCTTCAGTAGGCAGTTTCTTCTCAGCCAGTGACCCAACCAATTCCTTTTCCTCTTCCTGATCAGTTTCAGCATCATTCCTTCTTCTCCCACTCTTTCCAACACAGCTTCATTTCTTATTCTGTCTGTCCACTTCACACGTTCCATTCTTCTCCATATCCACATTTCAAATGCTCTTCCTTAGTTCTTTTTGCAGAGGTCCGCAGAAGATGCTCCTTTTTCTAAGTTATATTCTGCAGTAATCTTACTGACTTCAAAAACAGCTCTTTGCTACGTATCTTCAAAAGAAGCTATAATATCCTGATCATCGGCAAACAGAAGTGTCTTTACAATATAGTTTCAGCCATTTTAATTCTGTTAAATCTTCTTGCCATTTTTGTATGACATCTTCAATAGATAAATTTAAGGGAGTGGGCGATAAAGAACAGCCATGTCTGACCTCTTTGCCTGATTAAATTCCTCATTAATACTATTGTTATTATTAATTTAACGATAATTTTCTACTAAATATCGCAGTAATACGATCAATATCGATTAAATTAAACAAAACTTATCTTATTAATAACTTCAACGTGAAATATTAATTAAAACTGCTTCATATTTATCATTGGTCAACTCTGGATATAGTAAACTCGGTTATAGTAAACTTTCGGCTATAGTTAACCTAAATCGTTGGTCCCGGCCCGCATACATTAAAAAGAACATTAATATTTCCGTTTATAGTGAACCTTCGCTTCGGTTATAGTGAACCTTAAAATTCTGTTCTCAGGTACACTACTCTACTGTTATTTCTAATTCTCCACCGTTAAAGGGTTACCTTTTGGTCTCAGAAACATTTTCATTATGACGGATAGCATTGAAGGAATGGAAAAAGAAATTACCTTCTTTTATTAAAAGGAGACGGACTTTATGTCCAGAGCATAAATGAAGGTAAGATTCCGATGGCTTTCGAACTCCAACTCTCTCCCAGTTTCCGTTATGTGATCCGGGAAATTCCAAGGCTGAGCAGGCTACCCAGTCACACCATAACAGCGTTTGTCACTTCTACCTGATCAGTCTGTTTCTAGTGTTCGAACAGTGAATGTACAGTATAAAAATGTCGAAGCGTAAAGTATTTTTTTTAAGATAAGGCGAATATTATAAGTGACTTTGAACGTGGTATTTCGCAAGTGGACGTAGGTTGACAGCATAGTGTAAGTAAATCCACTGTGAATAACAGTATACAGTGTAATACATTCCACAAAAATGAAATATTGTAATTACTGTATAGTATTTTTTTTTCTTGTTCACAATTTCATTAATTCTGTCATTTAAGATTAGGGGACATACACTTCGGATTTAGTGAACCTCGGATATAGTGAACGAAGTAGGCAAGTCCACAGATGTACGCTATATCCGGAGTTGACTGTATTAGTATAGTAAACCAAATTTAAAAAAAAAAACATAAAAATTCAGACAAAATATGTGATTACCTTCTCATTAGTCATAGTAATTTATATTTTTAATAGACAGTCCACCGCATTGGAGTAGTGGCCAGAGTGGTTGACTGCGAAACTATCTTCCTGGGATCGAATCCTGGTTGGGATAAGTTGCCAGGTTGAGGTTTTTCCAGAATTTTTCTTCAACCCATTGAGAACAAATGCTGGGTAACTTTCGGCGCCGAACCTTGGGCTAATTTCACCATCATTATCACCTTCATATTCATCCATTCTAGCTACTTTCATACTCATGTCATCCTATCACATGACAGCGAACAGAAGCCGTTCTGATTGGTGCACCATCCTCAGAACAGAATTCATTATCATAATCGCCGAAATAAGTAGGCAGGATTGAAAATGGTTACACGCCAATATTCTCGAAGTACAGGAAAAATATTCTTATAGAATAGTATCTAAAATGAATTAATAATTTCATTGTTGTAATATATTTATGGTATTTGTAAGTTTTACATTTGCGTTTTAAGACGTGTATTCTAAAAAAGACTAATTTATAAAAAGATATTAATTCGTAACAATCAACAATCCCGGGCTTGATTCTATGTATCATACATGCAGTTCTGTTACAAATCTAAACATAATTGTGTCAAGTAAACATGCATATATAACCGATAGTCAATATTAATTGTGTCGTAATCTGTCATTTGAATACAAACAATTGTCCGTGACTGAAATGCACGATACGCGTGGGTATTCGTTGTTTTGTAGTTATTCCGCTTTATCAGGCCACGATCATGCTACATGCTACACACCAAAAATCGGAACTGTGTTCTCTCAAATAGTTTACAGACGTGAAGTTCAAATCTGTTCTCTATAAATTGATTTCCCAATCTTTAAGTTTAAAAACATTGTATTTTTAATGGTATTCTCCAAATAAACATAGGCCTATTTTAAGGATATTTATTTTATAAAATACAGTATATTTCGTAGTTTAGAATCTCTAAAAACTTTTTCCCATACTTACTTTTTTCCTAGAGTTGACATTTAATAAACTTTCCATCACAAGACAATATAGGCCTATCAGTTTTTTTCTAAATGATGTCGGTCAAGATGTACAGTCTTAAACACAAAAAATTCCAGATCTCCTATAGCGTGAATAGTCCAACTCTGGACAGCACCTGGTTCACACGACTAGGCAAAGGATGATGAAGGATCGGTGGAGCGGAGAAAAATTCTCTCCTGCACCGGGATCCGAACCCGGGTTTTCAGCTCTACGTGCTCGCTCTATCCACTAAGCCGCATCGGATTGCAATTCCGATGCCGGATTGAATCCTCTCAGTTTAAGCTTCACCTCTGCACATAGTGTGTTGGACATTGTGTCACTGTCACACATCTGTGACACAATGCATGAGGGTTGGCCACTAAAGGGAAACTAAGAGGTGGAGCTTAAACTGAGAGGATTCAATCCGGCATCGGAATTGGAATCCGGTGTGACCTAGTGGATAGAGCGTCAGCACGTGGAGCTGAAACCCGGGTTTGGATCTAGGTGCCGGAGAGAATTTTTCTCCGTTCCACCGATTCTTCATCATATGATAACGCAGAATTCCTGCGCGGAAATGTCATATGTAGGTACTTTGGTACATCGGAATAATAGGCAAAGAATGTTTATTTTGAACCTAATTTACCCCCGAATATATCTTTCTATAGGCTAGATTATTTATAACACTTGATCTGTAAACATACAGAAAAGCAACAAACAAACAAAACAACCTGACCTAATCTCTCACGAAATCAAACGAAGTCTTCCGAAGGAGACTTATTGGTTTTTTTTTCTCTAAGATGATACATTAAGTAATCAACATGAGTTTTGCATTGATGCCATGATTTTCGTTCAAAATCTCGCCTAAGGCATCGATATTCCAGGTTATTAATTATGCGTTCTGTTACACCCTAGATGTAGGCTCGTTGATATGCTGATACCACGTCACGTGATTCTCACCATGTGTCTGTCTAACGTGTGGGTCAAGTGAAACAAATATAAGTTATATTATGGAGTCCGAAGTCGCTGATATAAATGTCGAGATAAGCTCTAAATAAGAGGCTAAGGACTACATACTTCCCTCACATAAATTTTGGCATTATAAAAATTCAAGCCTTAAAAAAATAGGAGTCTTGGTCTTCGTGTGTCGCCGTGGGCGAGCTTAGTCGAGCTTCACTCGCATAATGCAAGTGCTAGGATCCCTTTCCTAGCGAGGACAGCAATAGATCCTTCTCACCACTCGCTCTCAATAATCCTTTAACTTCTTCGGTGATTTTGGCCTGCTGCTCTTCAGTTATGTTCGTGATATTTCTCCCCCTCATGTGATACCTATTTGGTAACGTACATTTCCCTTTTTTCTCTTCAAAATTATTTTGTGTTCCTACAAATGGAATGGAGAAAATCGGACCGAGACAAGTGGCCTACAGGCTTGTAGTTCACATAAACACTTCCTCTCAGCCCCACATTCCCTTGCAAAGACTAGCGATCGTATATATTTTAATTGTTTCTTCTCCCATTTTCCTTTTTTTAAATATCATTGTCATGTCATGCAGATGGTATCCACTTTCTTGTTATATATTTAACGTAATACGCAAAGATTGCATTATGTTAAAAGTTGCATTACTTTTTGAGATAACACTTACTGGACATACGGAAATGAAGCTATTTACTGTGCTTCCAAGAAAAACAATGAAACTTTCATTTTCACAGTTAGGCCTACACACGGAAGACATTTTGTAATTCAAAACGTGAGATATCCGACTACAATTGAAGACCTCAGAACAATAAGTGGGTTATCGACCAAATGTGGCATTTTCGGATTTTCAAACTTTTTTACGATTCCTCCTCATAGAATCAGAATCTGTCATAAAACCATTTGTAGTATTAGAAACTGAAGTTCATGTAATATGCTGTTCCAAAAAATAAAGTGAATAGAAACTTTGTTTTTGCTCTCCTGAAAAGTTGCCTTTTGGTTCATAACCCACTTATTGCACTGAGATCTTCAATTGTGGATGTTGAACGAGAAGGAAGCACCTCCATATTCGGTAGACTTCCAATTAATATATGCACTGAATTAAAAAAAATTGAATGCATTGGTGCAAGAAGGAGGCGGACCCGAGAATAAGTGGGAAAGTTGTAACAGATTTTGTACTTTTCCTTCTTAATTTTGGTGAAAAGGAGCAGCTCAAAATTTGTAATAGTTATCCATTATTCAAAGAAGGATGTTACTCAAGTAGTTTCTAGTATAACGGTACATTTTACTTGTCAAACCTATTTCTTCTGCCTTACAATTTGTATTTGTAGTTAGTGTTTGTAGCTGAATATTAATTTACGCCATTTTCCGGTTTGTGAACTTTAAAAATGACATTTCGATCTGATGTTGCAAGATCAAGATTTGCTGATATCATGGATGACATAATTTAATATGTGTATCAAAGCGAGACGCAGGCAGTGACAAATTGAAACTATTACAGAATAAAATTAAACTATTCATAAGTGTAGCAGAATACAAAATTAATAGTTAAAAAAAATAAATATAGACACTATAGAACCAAATTTTTTACATTGATTAAAAATAAAAAGCAATGAGTTAGTTTTACGTTTTATAATTAGCGGTTGCAAACTATACTTCGTTTTATAATGTCTGACAGGAGATATAAATATTGCCGGCAGAGGAGGAGAGAAGTATAATTGCTATTCCACCAATGCCAGAGGTCTCATTCCGCGCTTGACTTGAAGATGGGCGGGGGTAGAAAGCTTCAGACCGTCCATCTTCCAGGCAAGCGTGGAATGAGACCTCTGGCATTGGTTGAATAGCAATTATACTTTCTCCCCCTCTACCAGCAATGTTTAAATCTCCTTTCAGACATTATGGATCGAAGTATAAGTCCAAGTACACTCCCTAAAACAATTCCAAACGCCGTAAACTAGTTTGATTAAAGTAGTGTAGAACGGTGAAAGACAAGTTATAAAGAATTAAATTGTACGAGCAGCTGGACATAATAGATCTCACACAGATAAAGATGATAAAGATTATGATATAATAACTCATTAATAAAAGCTGATACGAGCTAGTAGCAATTCACAGATGTGTGATACGTGATGCTTGGATTAGAATTGTCACATGTCTTTCAGAAGATCGAGTTTCAAACGGATCGTGGGAGAGTAGGAGGGTGAGTTGGGGGTGGTTGTGTCCACAGAACCTCGCACGTAAGATGTGTTCTCTCGGTCGGAGGTAAACAAAAGACGAATCTTACGGAGAAAGAAACTCCCCGTATTGACTCACGAACGGTGAGTACACACATCGATACGGATTTTTTTCCTCTCACAGCAAATGTGTATTTAATGTCAGATGCCCGGTGTTTGTTTTTCTTGTGACACCTACTGCTACGAGTGCAATTTAGCTTATTTCTTCAACCACAATTTGTTTGATGGCTATTCCCCCTGCATTAAACTTCGATCGCAAGGATAAGAACATTAGTATTCCTTGCGTAAATGTCGTATACGGCTTGGAAGTTAACGCGTTCAGGGTATCCTAAGGTTACCTGTTCCCTAGATTATACACCTATAACCCTAAGGAATTTATCTAGAAAGATGGTGCAGTGAAATATTGCTCCCTTACTTTCTTGGTAAGAACGACTGTGGATTGTGTCCGTGAAGTGGAATCGTGGTATAAAAAATATATATTAGACTCTACTACCCCAAGAAAATCTCTTTCAAAATCGACTTTATTTGCTACATCAGTTAAATTTTTTTTTTTTAATTTGAATACCGCGGAGACAAGCCAATACATCTGAAACATTATTTCTTACTTGTATAGCAGCAATTTCATCTATAGTAATTTTGCGAGGATGTTGTGTACTGTGATATTTAAAAATTATATTTCATATAGGTCCTGAGTATGATGCCAACGGTGTCTAAAATATTAGTATTAGTTCATATATGTTTTTACTATAACAAAAATTAGTATTCGCGTGTGAACGGTACACTTTACATCTAAAATTAATGTTTACTGACTATACTGGGTATTTTAAATCTGAAATTAGTCTTTCTTATTCATTGTATGTGTGATAGGCCTATCTAAAATAATAAAATTAGTATACTTTTCCTTATACTCTGTCCATTTATATAATATTATTCCTTTCATCAGTGATATCTAAACTTAGTTTTTCGTACGTGTACAGTGCGTGTGATATTTGACTCAACTATTTTATTTTGCATATTGTGTCTGTTATCTAAAAGTAGTATTTATTGCGCTTTCTGAGTCAATAATGTCTGAAATCATGTTGGTTGCACATTATGGTATCACTGATATCTAAAAAGCATATATTGTCGATTGCGTGCATGATGTTAATGATACATAACACATGCTTGTTATGCTATATTATTGGTTGTGTATGATGCAAGCTATATCTAACATAGTGTTTATCATGCGTATTTTGTTATGTAAGTTGTCGGTGTTGTAATGTCTTGGTTGCCCCCCTCATGTTCGAACATTTCAGGACACTAATGTGTATATCTAACAGTGTTTCTTGCTTGAATGTTTATATAAACTCGTATGTGTGTGTACTGTATGTATGTGTCTGTACGTACTGTGTGTATGTATGTATTTTTTTATTTTATTAGGTTATTTTACGACGCTTTATCAACATCTTAGGTTATTTAGCGTCTGGATGAGATGAAGGTGATAATGCCGGTGGAATGAGTCCGGGATCCAACACCAAAAGTTATCCAGCATTTGCTCATATTGGGTTGAGGGAAAACCCCGGAAAAAACCTCAACCAGGTAACTTGCCCCGACCGGGAATCGAACCCGGGCCACCTGGTTTCGTGACTAGACGCGCTAACCGTTACTCCACAGGTGTGGACTATATGTATGTAATGTATGTATGTATGTATGTATGTATGTATGTATGTATGTATGTATGTATGTATACTACCGGTCGAAAGTTTTTGATCAGGTATGAAGACAACTATATACTTTATTTCAATGTACAAACATCGGAAAAACTAAATAGACCAACAAAATAAATATTTTCTCTCTCTAGCATTATGATATGATAGAATATTCAAAACGAAATCCCTGTTTTAGCCACATATCCATAGTTGTAATAGGTGATCGAAAACTTTTGACCGGTAATGTATGTATGTATGTATGTATGTATGTATGTATGTATGTATGTATGTATGTATGTATGTATGTATGTATGTATGTATGTATGTATGTATGTATGTATGTGTGTATTATAATAATAGTTTTATTTTCCCTGACAGAGTTAAGGCCATCAGGGTTTCTCTTCCACTCAACCAGGATCAAATCACATAAAGAAAAATACATACCGGTATACAAGTATTACCTTAATAATAATAATAATAATAATAATAATAATAATAATAATAATAAAATAAAAAAAGAGATTGAATACATACACACAATCAGTATTAACTTAAAAATAAAAAAAAATAAATAAAATAAAAAGAGATTCAATACATAATCACAAATACGAAAATACATTCTAGAATGTATGTATGTATGTATGTATGTATGTATGTATGTATGTATGTATGTATGTATGTATACTGTGTGCACCTGTGTACTGGGTGTACTTATATACTGTGTGCATGTATGTATGTACGTACTCATGTATGTACGTACGCATGTATTATGTTGTATGTATATATGTATGTATGTACGAGTATATATGTCTACGTATGTAAAGCAAATATGGAACAAAAATAAATAAAAGTTCTCGGGCCGAAAAACACACCGTAATGCGTCGTTAAACATAGCAAATCAAAATTAAAGCAATTAAACATGTTCCGATAGCCACAGTTTTCCAACCAATGAATTATCAGTCATCAAAAATGTGTAGTTGTAATTAAATAAGGCTGAACGCTGTCATAATCATGGTGAGTTGAATGATTGCTCATTTTGGCAAGTTGTGGACAGGGAATGTCTAATATTCCATGACATTCGGAACGGAACGGGAATGTAACACGCTGCTCTGCGTCAATAAAACGGGCCTGTATGATGGATCGTCGGTCAACACCCCCTCCCATGTGTTTTATATTATTAGTGTGTGATCACGGAGATATGAACTGCACACACACGTTTACTGCATGTTGCTCATGCAGTCGTAAATTGGAATCGCAGTAATGTGATCAATGCATGCAAAATGAGATTTACTAGAAAACAGTCACTCCCCCTCTCTCTCTCTTTGCTACGTACTTCCTTTTTGTTACCGCACTTGCTCAAATAGGCCTACGTGTAATTTTAATAACATTATGCACTGTAGAAATTACTCTTTGTGATTCAACAGTTTCCGTGCTCGTGATCAAGATAGAGCTACCTTGAGAAGGCAGGTAATGCCGACGTGTCCAATGTCAGGGATGTGAAACAAGCTTGCTTACGTCTCCAATCGTGAATATTGTTGGTTACTACCTTTATAACATTCGTTACACCATTTTACTCATTTTTAGAGGTAAAGTTATTTCTTAATAGTTACAATTGAAGGGTTCAGAACCATAGTGGGGCAAGCGCCATTTACTAAAACCGTAGAAAACAAGGGTTAAAATGAAGTTATTAAATATAGCAATAAATATAAAGTATACACATTAAAACTAAATGATATCAATCTTCATTAAACTATGGTATACACTTAATTTTAACCCTTGTTTTCTCCGTTCTTAATAAATGGCGCTTGGCAAACTATGGCCCTGAACCCGTCAATTGAAGAGTGTGATCCCAAAATTCGCTCAGTCTATTTGTCCATTTTTATGATTTATATACGTATAACTCCGATAGCGTGTGAAATATTTCAGATACACACAAACCAACAATTACAAGTTAAATTACATTTGAAGAGGACATCTGATACAAGCAATGTATTTTTTGTGCCTGAAATAATTTTGAAGATATTAGAGTCAACTTTCATTTTTAAATGGGTACCAACTATGTCTTTATTGCAAATGTTGCGTTAGCTCTGTCTAATAACAACTGGCTACTTTACTGACTGTTTGAATGTCGCTTACAATAATTTTCCTTATAGTTGCAACAGCTTTGATTCCAGATCACGTGTGTTACGTGCTTGGCCCCATTCATTGCAACAGAACAAATACTGCAGTCACAGTGCACGTAGTCAGCATATTGTGATAGCACAAGTGAAGACTTAAAAAATTCCGAAAGTAAATCAAAGCAGACAAATATTTTGCGACAGTTAGGTACTATGTTTGGTGACAATGTATTTTCCACAGATGGAAATATACTATTTTGTTTGTATTTTACTACTAAAATCATGACCACTTTTAAAATTTTAATGTCATACTTTCAGAAATTTAAAGCCATATTATAAGTCATTTTTCTGCGATTTGTAGGTCATTACTTTCGAGCTCTAATCATTATTATTATTATTATTATTATTATTATTATTATTATTATTATTATTATTATTATTATTATTATTATTATTATTATTATTAAATTGCAGCAGAGGTCCTTTTAATTTTTAATGCTGCTATATTATTATTTGTAATTAATCAGTCTCTTAATAATGTACAAAATTTATAAATCCTAAAGGTTTGTTGTTAATTCTTTTTCGTGACGAATGTGTTACCGAAATTTCCTTGCTTACGAATTCCATGAAGTCATAAAGTAGAAAACTTACGGATTCGACTTGTAGTGTTATAATTTATGATTCAAATAGCTAAATGTCTAAATTGTAAGGAATCCTTGCTCAGCCGTCGAAAGGTCAATAGTTGGAGGCGTAATCTTTCACGCTGTTGCCGTCTTACCGTTAGAGAATTACGGATGTATTCAGTTCACAAATTTACACATAGCCTGTGTGATATTAACATTATTATTTCATACTCCTGCAGCTGCTTCTTGAATTAGCAATGAGTCAATTTGAAGCTCTCTCTCATTTCTTGTCTTCATCTTCCGCTCTCTGCTGTTTGACTTCTCCGTCTAGATGGCTCTTTCTGCTTCCCCTCTAGAGAGAAAAAAAAGAATGTACACATAGCACAGATATTCCGGAAATCTTCTCCTCTTCGTCTCTTTTTCCCTTCTTCAAAGTGAAAGTGAAATAGCAATTTTTAATAAAGCAACTGACTTCTAAATGTCAATCAAAATATAAATTCGAGATAGTAGTTTATATTTCCTGGTTCAAATTTAATATTATTTCGTACAACAAATATAAAATCTTAGTCAAATTTCTTTACATTCACTTGTATATTCTTTCACTACGTGATTTATTCGTTATTTTGGTTTGTCTTCATTTTGCAAAGAGTACAGTTAAATTTGTTGATACTCAATCCGTGATGAGATCTTTGGGGGAAATCAAGATCTATTTCTATGATTCCTCACTTTATAGTCTCGTATATTTTTCTCAAATATTTGATTAAAATTTATGGCACGTCATTGTAAATATTTTTACAAAACGCTGATCCCGAAGTGGATTTTTCACTTTAGGGAAAAAGGTCGTAGGCCTAATCAAGTGGACTTATGTCAGGACTGTAGGGTGGATGAGAGTATTTCCCAATTGCTGAAAGCTCGAGAGCAATAGACTTGCAGTTTCTTTTCTCCGCGCTTTTGTTCATCAGACAACTTGTGGGGAACCCATTGAGCATCGACCTTTCTCTTTTGCAAATGCTGGGTTAAAAAGCGATGCACCGATGATTTGGATATACCACATTCACGGGCTATCCCTTCAACAGTTATTCGTCTGTTTTCTTCCAAAACATTAGCAACAATGACCTCTGCAGTGAAGTCCGTAGATGATCTCGGTCTTCCAGGGTGTTGATTGTCTTGTATATCCATACGACCTTCACGAAAACGTTGAGGCCATCAGGAAATGATGCTGCGGTCCAGTGTTGATTCGCCACGCACTTCTCGAAGCAACTCATACATTTCTGTCGGTGTACGTCCATCAAAGTTTCAGTTTTAAACAAAGATCTTTGATCTAAATGGAGCTGAAGTTTGGCAAATTCCAACTAGGGAAACAAAAATAATTTAAAGTACAGAAATGGATATCCTAAGAAGATCAGCTGGGAAATCTAAAATGGAAAAAGTAAGAAATAGATTAATAAAAGAACTTACGGAAGTGCAAGACGAGCTAAACATTATAGTTTTAATAGAAATGAAAAGGTTGCAGTGGTATGGCCATATCAGAAGAATGCCAGAGTAACGATTACCATAAATACAGTAATTATGGAATGGATCCCACCAGAAAAAAGGAAAAAAAGACGACCAAAGAAAACTTGGATGGAGGACGTACTAGCAGCTATAGATGCTAGACGATTGGAGCCAGGCCAATGGATAAACAGAGAGAAGTGGCATTTGGTTTCCGGAAGACGACGACAGCTGTTATGACACCGGAATGATTGATTGATCTTTGATCTAAGAAAGTAACGTGACCTCACCAAATTTAATCGTCCATTTCGATAGGTTGTAGATTCAGAAATTTGTAAGCAGTTGTTGAGTTGAACCTGCACAGAGTTGTTCAGAATGACTCACTTCAGTGACGCAATACATAACAATCACGAGTCTCATGGAGAGGGGAGCGCATGTGCAGTGTGCATTACTTCTGGGATCACCCTCGTAAAATTATAATACTCTAGCGGTATTATTTGGCTGAACAGGCTTTTGGCAAGCATATGTTATTGTTAATTTATTGTATTATTATTTTACATCTTGATTACACAGCTTTTAACACTATATCACTTTGGAAAACGTACTATGTGTCTTTCACGCGTTAAATTTTATGTTACCTTGTTAACTTGTTTCGGTCTGCTATTGGCCATCATTAGAACTGGTTGTTGCTGGTCTTGGCGCCTTTTGTTTTATTTCCTGTGGGGGGTGTGTTTGTGTAGTGTAATGTGGAGTCAAAGAGTGTGTGTGTGTTCTGAAATTGAGTTGTGCATTGAGAATTTCATTTGGATGTGTTTTTGTGTGTTTGTATATTTCGTATTGTTCTAGTGTGTTTCGTTTCTGGCTGCATTCCGAACAATGGTAAACATACTAAACATACCAATGAACCAACATGATTACAAAGAAGAGCTAAACACAATCAAATACATAGCACAAGAAAAGGAATACAACCCCAACATAACAGACAACATAATACGAAAGACAAAAGATAATCACAAAAACATATGAATACAACACAAACACAAGAACTCAAAAAATACATTACACTAACATACGAAAACAAAAACACACACACGATTGCAACCTCATTCAAGAAATTAAATTACAACATCGCATACAGAACAAATAATACTCTACAAAAACATCTCAACACACAAACAACACAAACAAACAAACAAATACAACCACACAAGCTCAAAAGTAACAGCTGCAACAACTTGTACATAGGACAGACAGGGAGCTCATTTCAAACACGTTACAAAGAACATATCACTGCCATAACAAAATTACAAATCACTTCCACATATGCAGGACACATCACAAATGCTGACCACACATACAGAGACATCAACACAGACATGGAAATTCTACACATCCAAAGAAAAAGCCAGAAACTAAATACACTAGAACAATACGAAATATACAGACACACAAAAACACATCAAAATGAAATTTTCAACACACAACATACTATTTCAGAACACACACACTCTTTGACTCCACATTACACTACACAAACACACCCCCACAGGAAACAAAACAAAAGGCGCCAAGACCAGCAAAAACCAGTTCTGATTATGGTCAATAAGGCCGAAACATGTTAACAGGGTAATATAAAATTTAACACGTTAAAGACAGATAATACGTTTTCGAAATTATTATTTTACTCATATTATGACGGTAAGTTGATATTATAGGAACGGTTCATTCAGAATGGTAAGTGAAACGGAATACTCGGAGAAATTCTGTCCTACACCTGCTATGACCAATACAAACCTCGCAGCTTTCTCATTAACATTGCAAGTTGAAGAAATAATTAATTTTGTTAGAATTTTCAGGTAATATTAATATAAAACCCTATGATTCAAGTATGGTATGCTGCAAGATGTGTGTCCCACCCTTGTAGTTTGTAAGAATCACGTCACAAACAATACTGAATGGACTATTTTAAAAGGGAGGGACAGGTAAAGAACAAAATAATGAAAACTAGGATAAGTTGGGAACTGGAGGAGGCTGTAATAGCCATGCAGCAGGGATACTAATACCGTAAGCCTCTGTGGGCCAAAGTTTCTGGGATTACAGACGGGTCAAGGCAATCCTGCAGCAGGGGAACATTTCCTGATGTCGTTTCTACTTCCTAAAAATCTCTCCCGAGGGAGCTGAAGTTGGTCTCGGCGTCGCGGAATCCATAACTCGCCTCTAATCACCTCCGAGTGCAGGTTAATGAGCTGCGCCATTGTGCAGTCCCACCTGAGCAACCGAGCCCTCGTACAACCGAGTTCAAATCCTGGCAGAGTGTATGATAGAAAATGATAGAATTTTCGTTTCTTAATTCGCTTTCCCCATATCGTCGTTAATAATGATAATTAAACATTGCTGTACGACTTCGTATTTGGCACCAAATTCAGGAATAGAACTATCTTGAAATAGAAATAGTATATCTGTAAGAATGGAAAGTGACTCAATAATGTTCGTAACATTATGTACGGCATTGGCAGTGATGATGATGATGGTGATGGTGATGGTGATGATGGTGATGGTGATGGTGATGGTGATGGTGATGGTGTTGGTGATGATGATGGTGATGATGATTAAAATATATATTGTCGTTAAAATTAGATGACTATTCCACTGATACGTTAGTTATTTGATATAGGCCGATCATATACAATAACATGTTAGATATCAACCAATAATGAACCTTTACATCGATAATTGAGGAGCTTTTTTCCAAAACTCAACAACTTCAAATTTTTGAAAAATGAGTTATATATAGTTTCGTATAGTTTAAATATAGACGAATCGATTGCAATACACCAAATTGGTCAAATCTCAACATTTCACACATTAATAAAGCATTAAATGTTGAGGGGTTTTGCAAAACTCAACATCTTGTGACTGCGAGTTTTTTCAAAACTCAACTTTATTTTAAAACAGTGTTTCCACTGGTTACAAAAAAGTAGAACAAGGATTTGTATTTTTATCCTAGAAATTTTATTACGGTATTAAGTTTTAAAGATTGGCTACAATGCTCAGCTGACTGTTGACTGTGAACATTCTGGACTATAATACTGTTTGTCTGCTCATTTTAGTACAGAAGCAGTACTGCAAGATAGTAGTAGTGAGTATTCGTCTCCTATTCAAGAAATAAAACGTGGTCAAAAAGAAAAGGCGAAATGATAGAAATAATTCAAGCAAGAATAAGAGTCTAAAATATACTCAGGAAGCAGCAGGTGAGCCAGATATAAATTGTTTTCATGGTTTGATGAGAGCAGAAGGCATAAAGAAAGTAAATGTGAAGCAGTAAATCTAACCAGAAATGATATGCTAGAATTCCATTCAAAGCTGTATGATAATGGTAAGGGCAAAATAGCACAGAAATTGTTTGTTTTGAAATTCATTCGTGTAAACAACCCAGAGAAAAAAACTGATGATAAACAGACTAAGTATGGCAGAGATATTTGACTAAGTTATTTTGTACCAAAGGAGAAAGGGGAAGAAGTCCAAATGTGTGCACCCACATTTGGAAAAATTACAGGAATATCAGGCGACATGTTGAGACGAATAGGTAAAGAATATCTAAGAGATGAAATGCTAAAAGGAAATAGAGGTGGAAGGAGGATTAATGAGCGCGATGCAGAAATGACAAGTACTATAAAGAGGGATATACTTAACTATCGATGTAGAGAGAACCATTATGCTCGTAAGAAATTCTCTAGAATTCTAGATCATACTTATCTCCAGAACTAAGTATTAAGAAACTTTGGAAGAAATTCTGTCAATGTCGTGTGAAAAAGGGGTATCTAAGATGCTCCCTATCCAAATAAGTCCATTTTTACAGGTGCTTCAATCTGGGTTTTGTAAATCCGCGCTCTGACACTTGTTCTAAACGTGCACGGCTTCTTGTTAAAATAAATGTTTATGACCTAAATGAAAAAAAGACCTGAGAACTGACTACAGATTACGCAAAAAGATGGATGAAAAATTTTTAAACTCTCAAGATCAAAGAAAATAACATTATCACCGGTGCTTTGATTGTCAACAGAATCAGCCTCTACCGAAATTATCAGTGGGGGATATATTTTACTCCCGCCAAGTCTGGCTTTACAATACTGTTATGGAAGTCAATGAAGGAGGTGATATCCACCATTACACATGGCTTGAAACAGAAAAGGCACGAGATGCTAATGAAGTTTCTTCTGCAGAAACTAGAAAAAAAAACTGTAAAAATCTACTGAGTCTTTTTTTCAGATTCATGCGTATCACAAAACAAAAATTCAGTAATGATAAGTGTGCTATTGAGGTTTTGTGAGCCTTCCAAAGTATTCACTAAAATAAAACATTACTTTCCTGTTAGAGGGCACAGCTTCCTGCCACTCAATAGGTTATCTGGTGTCATTGAGACGAACAGAAAAAATCACTAGGGACGGTGCATGGTTCTGAGTAAAGATTGGGAAGTCTATGATCAAAAATCAAGTGCGAATAAAATTCTTAAGCGGAAGCTGTCATTTAAGATGACAGAAGTGAAGCAAATCACATATGAGAAGAATGGGAGATGGAGGAGTCGACTGTAAAGTAAAGAACGTCTACTGATGAAGCACTAAAGTGGCATCAGTAATTTAAAGGATATGGAAAATCTCTTCCAGTCAAGCCTAAAAATCACGTGAATACGAAGGATAGGGATGATGTGAAAAAAACTAATGAAATATTTCGATACATCAACCGAAGAAGCAAAAACATTCTACTCACAGGTATTACAAGACTTCCTGGAATCAAACCAAGAAAACAATGAAGCAGAATACCCAGAAGAATCTTTGTATTAATGAGATGCCTTGTGTTCTCAATAAAACAGAAGAAAAATTATTTATTAAAAAAATTAGATATATTTTTTTCATAAAGTTGTGTATTTCAATTTGAAGATGTTCAGTTTTGATAAAAACTCATCAAATTCAATGCTATTTTCTGAGCTCTTGAACTAAGTAGTTGATATAAGATGTAATTATTATAATTCAACTTGGGATATTTAAATCATATGTATCTTTTAATTTTAGTTTAAATGTTAAGGAGAGAATATAAACAATAAAATGTGTTTCCTGAAAATTTTACATTTTGAAGATGTTGAGTTTTGGAAAAACGCTCCCCAATTGAGGGGTAGTCTGCAATAACAAGGTATGTGTAAGATGTGGGAGTTCGGCAGTAAGTAAAAGTAATATTGTTTTCATTAACAAAGAAAGGCCTTTGCAAATCTGCATTTTTGAATTAGTATTATTGATAGTTTATATGTATCAGTTTCATGTATTATTCGCCAAAATCTCGTTATTGAATTTGTTATTTTCATACATTAATTGTGGCGACTATACTATGTGTTAAATTGGAAAAATTGTGTTAAATTGGGAAAATCACATTAAAGAAATTACCCCCAAACTGAATTCAGCATGTTTTGCTATTAGATCTATGCAAAAAATAGTATATAGGAGTAAGAACAGTAGCATTAGTGTCAGTAGGAAGAGTGATGGTGGTAGTATTAGGAGCAGGAGTGTGAGTGATAGTATTCTGTTGGCAGTGACAATGCTTTCGCGGTAGTGCTGATATGTTTTATTGTCGTCGAAGTGCTTTGGTGGTAGTGTTAATGATATAATCCTTTCGCGGTAGTGCTGATATGTTTTATTGTCATCGAAGTGTTTTGATGGTAGTGTTAATGACACAATCCTTTCGCGGTAGTGCTGATATGTTTTATTGTCGTCGAAGTGTTTTGATGGTAGTGTTAATGACACAATTCTTTCGCGGTAGTGCTGATATGTTTTATTGTCGTCGAAGTGTTTTGATGGTAGTGTTAATGACAATCCTTTCGCGGTAGTGCTGATATGTTTTATTGTCGTCGAAGTGTTTTGATGGTAGTGTTAATGACACAATCCTTTCACGGTAGTGCTGATATGATTTATTGTCGTCGAAGTATTTTGATGGTAGTGTTAATGACACAATCCTTTCGCGGTAGTGCTGATGGGTGCTATACATAGACATTTCGCTTGCCCGCGCTGCGAGCGTGCTAAACCAGCCCCGGATATCGAGTGATTACTCGTACAGGATTCATATATCATATCGCTAACACTGGTTTATGAATACGAAAAACGTTAGTTCGCTGATCATTCACCGGAAGTCCGCTCTAAGAATGTCTATGAATATGGCCCGATATGTTTTATTGTCATTAACACTACCATCAAGGTAGGGTTAATGACACAATGCTTTCGCGGTAGTGCTGATGTGTTTTATTGTCGTCGAAGTGTTTTGGCGGCAATGTTAATGACACAATGCTTTCGCGGTAGTGCTGATATGTTTTATTGTCGTCGAAGTGTTTTGGTAGTAGTGTTAATGGTACAATCCTTTCGCGGTACTGCTGATATGTTTTATTGTCGTCGAAGTGTTTTGGTGGTAGTGTTAATGATACAATCTTTTCGCGGTACTGCTGATATGTTTTGTTGTCGTCGAGCTGTTTTTGTGGTAGTTTAATGACATTATTTTCGTGGTGAGGTTTTGTTAAGGAATTGATACCTTCGTTAATGATCGCAGTGATAGTACATTAGTGGTAATAGTGGTAGTAATATAATATAATTTATAATAGTAGTTGTAGTAGTTGCTGTATTTTAGAGTTAGCATTAGAAGCTTGATTTCCAATGCAATAGCAAGTCATTATTTCTTGGCTCCCTGTAACATTGCAATTTTTATTATAAAAAAACTTACTTCCAAAACATTTTTCGTTTGGCAATAGTTAAATCATTGGTATTATATCATACGCAAAGGTACATGTAATACTTATTTTTGTATGTAATCCGACATACTACTACAATGCACGAGGCTAAAATTTATTATATGTCTATTCATTCATTCATCTATCAGAAATGAATCACGCATGCGTGTTTCGAAGCAGTTATATGTTAAATATTTAATTACAGGCAATGTTATGCATGTATATACTTCCAGTATTCTTAAATTGCTAGAGTAAGATTTATATGAGTGGATACTCATGAATTTAATGTTGAAGCTTAAATGAACATGTAATTTGTTACAACCGTAACATATACGCCATCTCTGCATCGAATTAACAGCGATGATTAATTTTCATGAATAATCAGTTATGCAAAGTAGTTCTTGTAAGTGGTAGTAGAATATTCAAGATTATGTCAACCTAATTGAAAAAAAATATAAATTGGGAATAATTAATTGTCTCATTACAATAATAATCTAATATGACCTTCAGTTAGATACGTAAATTTATAAGCTTAAATTCATATTTCACGAGAGAAAATTGTTTGTAAATTTTCAATATTTCTTTATATAAATTAGAAAAATGAAACTTTCCTCAATTTATAGTTCATTAATAAAATCTCATACGTTTTAATCCTAATAATCTAATTTTACAATAATTTTATTTGATACATTATTTTGAGCATTAGGAGGTGAACAAAATCATATGCTCAGTATCTCCGTAATGTCTAAATTGTAAAATATACTTTGGTTAAAATTGCATAGGATCTGAATTCGAATTCCATCAGGGATGTGAATATTATTGTTGGTCCTATATTATTGAATTATTTCTTGTCTTGTATTTATCGTATATTTTCCCTACTGGTGATTTTCCGCCATATTGACCATATTATTACAGAATACAGCTAATTTTAAATGCCTCGCATTGGATCAAGGTATAAGATTTAAACTGTAGAAGAATGATCTTCGTGAATCAATCACTTTATTTATCTTTCATGACGTCCTTCCTCATGCTTACTCCAAAATGTCTTTTAATATGATCTGTTTTACAAACATTTGAATCTTGACATCTGTTTAATAATTTTAACATCTAAGACTGTCTTTACTCTCACTTATTGTTTTCCTTGCATTGTGACAGATTTGGTTTACTATTAGATTTTTTCATATTATGTGTTTTCATTAGACTATTATATTTATATGCGTTACTAACCATTGTACGTCAGCTTCTTTTTCTGCCAGTAGAATCTGATCGTCTGCAAAAAGTATAGTGTTGATTTCAAAATTTCAATTTTATTTAATTCCTTTTGGCTGATATGTTTTTCATTCTTGTAATGATTTATTCATATGAAGTGCAAATAATATAACTGTGTAGATTGAAGAAAACAATTGAATACCTCAAAATAAATAAGAAAAACTTATTAGGCCTTTTTAATTAAGCGCATAGTTTTATTAGAAAATTATGCTGAAACTCTGCTTAGTTTGGCAAATGCTCGCTGCCAGCTCACGTACGAAAGCACACACGAACTCGGCCTCAACAGCTGAGTTCCGTCCCTTTGTCACACCAGTAGGATTACGAAACTTCATTATGGCAGGAGATAACGATACGTGTTCACATTTTTATACAGTTTGCAAGAAAACCACCCATTTTATTGAAAAACTGCAAATGCTTGAGTAATTAGGCCTACTTATTAGCTTCTCTAATGACAAGAGTAAAAATCTGAAATATATGAATAGTACTTATCGAGGAAAATAATGTTAACGTTTAGGGAAAAAAAATGTTTATGATAAAAGTTTTCATTTGAGACTATACCTGGTAAGGTTTATCTTGTCTCAGTAGCAATAAAACCAAGTCCCTTCAAATGAGGATGGAGATTATAGGAGGGTTGTAAATTTTCAGGATTCCTTCTACGAGAGGGATCCAGGAAATAACGACCGTTCGCGCATACCCGCCGCGCAGCTGACTCCCTTCCTTGTTTGAAGGTCAACTGGCTTCCTTAACATGTATTCTCATAATGTTGTGAGTACTGGTTGCAACAAGTCGCCATTGTGCATTTTGTGTTACTTCAAAATGAACGACGTGATTGATAATCCCTCCGACTGTGAGGTGAAGAGTGTGATTCGATTTTTGAATGCCCGACATTTGAAACCTGCAGAAATTTACCAGCAATTGAAAGAAGTGTATGGTGATACTGTAATGAATGAAATAAATGTGAGAAAATGGTGCGAAATGTTCAACAATGGGCGAACAAATGTCCACGATGAAACTCGACCCGGACGCCCATCACTCATCACAGAAGACCTGAAGATTAAAGTGAACGACAGAATCTTGCAAGACAGGCGCACATCACTCGACGAATTGCATATTGCCTTTCTTGACATTTCTCGTTCTTTGCTTGGTGAAATTGTGTCGCAACATCTTGGCTACCACAAAATCTGTGCACGATGGGTTCCACGGCAACTGAGTGACCAACACAAAACTCAGAGAATGGCCTCAGCATTGACATTCTTGATGCGATATCACACAGATGGAGACGCCTTTCTTGATCAAATTGTGACTGGTGATGAGACCTGGGTGTCTCACAACACCCCAGAGACCAAGCACCAATCACGTCAGTGGCATCACCCCTCATCACCCAAGAAACCGAGAAAATTCAAACAGACTCTCTCAACACAAAAAGTCATGGCTACTGTCTTTTGGGATCGAAAAGGTGTTCTTTTGCTGGATTTCATGCCAAAAGACACTACGATCAATGCAAATCGTTATTGTGAGACTTTACGAAAACTACGGCGAGCCATCCAAAACAAGAGGCGAGGAATGCTTTCGAGAGGAGTTGTTCTTCTTCACGACAACGCCCGCCCGCACATTGCTGCTTCAACTCGAGAATTGCTGGATCAATTCGGTTGGGAAATCTTTGATCATCCGCCCTATAGTCCAGACCTTGCTCCTAGCGATTTTCACCTTTTCACTAAGCTGAAAGACTTTCTGGGTGGTACGCGTTTTGGAAGTGATGAAGAGTTGAAGAAGACAGTGAACATCTGGCTTAATGAACTGGCGGCAGAGGAGTATAACACGGGAATTCTAAAGCTAGTGAACAGATACGACAAATGTTTAAATGTAGGTGGTGAATATGTAGAGAAGTAAAGGAAGCTTCACTCATGTAACAGACTTTGTTTTTTCAAATAAATATTTTTTTTTTATTATTACAACAAAACGGTCGTTATTTCCTGGATCCCCCTCGTAAAATCTTCTTATTGTACAGGCTGCCGGAACTCAGTTTCTTGAAAGACAAACTCAGTGACGGAACTACACAGTACGAACAGAGATATTTTGTTATTTTATTTTGCGCTACAGAATGTATCAACTAGTCCCTTCCGCCACTGAATGGATGGACGGCACCGCTCCACTCCCCCATCGCCATAACAACACAGACGAAGTAAGACATATCTCCTTTCTCTTTCTTTTCACAGTGAGACAAGATTCATCACACAGGCTTTAATATGGTATTCGAATTTTTTGTTCTACAACTCTGTATCTATATCAAACAGTATAGCACCGTTAAATATAATAACACTGCTGTTACCACTACTGTTACTATTAATACTACTGCTTCACCGACATTAAAATAATCTCATGATTGATAGAGTTATTATTCATCAGTGTGTCTATTCCTCTTTATTTATTCGCATTTTTGGTATATTGTTCCTTCTGCAATTATTTCGATTCTTCAAACATTTTCAAGGATACAGTTTCCCTAATCGATTTTTTGCAGAAGATTGTTTAAGAATTCGGGTTAAAAATCGCTGCTACCGGTACTATATAATTATTTCATCATTCCAACGCCTATAAATAAGGTTCACGGTACAAAATGCATGCTATATAAAGAATTACATTCTTTAGCTTCATATAGTCTACCTTTAGAAGTGCCACAAGCTTTTAGAGATATCACATAATTATAGAGAAATTTTCCAACTTATCACGGTTCAGATAACTTAAAGGTTTTTATCAGATTAGTAATTATATAAGAACCTTTACTCTGGTGAGCGTTATGTGAAGCTGGTTTTGAATTCTCTGCTTTTATTATGCCCCAAAATCCAGTGCTTTCTGCTGAATCCACAAACAGCTCACCCAGATCCCACTTGCCCAGCGCAGGTAATCCACGACCTTCCTATTCCCCCACCTCCCTTCACCGCCATTTCCGATCTTGAATGCCGTAATTGGGAGTTGGTCTACGAGGACCACACTCTCTGCTAATATCCGCTAATGTAATTTCCTCTCAAAGCCCCTAAGGTCTAAGCACTTCCAATTTTTAAAACAAAAATTAATTGCCTGTTTCAATTCTTAAAAAAAACTAATTGTTCGATACAGAATGCACATTCTCTTTCATTCATGAGTTATTTTACAGAAACTGGCACACGAAACACGTTAAATCTATCAAATGTCTAAATGTAGAATCATTCCAAAAATACGTACTGTATCTCATTTTATCAAACTTTAAAATCCAGTTCGTATCACCAGTGTCTCTATTGCTTCCTATTTATTTCCCGCTTTTGGTGTATTGATACTTCTATAATTATTTCATCTCTTGAAAGGTATCCCAGCATACAGTTTCTCTAATCGATATATTGCAAAGGTTTCTTTAAGTAATAGTGTGTAATCCATCCTTCCAAGAGTCCAATTGTGTTACCTACTGTATGTATCTTCTCTTAGCATTTTTAATATTGCCCATTTTCCTGGTTCCTTCATTCTGAAGTCTTTCACATATCTCGTAGAGAGCATTTCCGCAACATGTAGTGTCTGTTTATTTCTTTTGATAATAGTCAACTAGTTAGTTCTAACCAGTGGTGTGACAGTAAACATTATTAGTTTCTCCGAAATGTGTCCCTTATCCAGTTACCAAATTCCGACTATGTTTCTAGAATCAAAGAGTGGTTTCATGCACATAACATATCTCTTTGTCTGCATCTCCTTGCAGTGATTTTACCGAAACAATTGCATATATTTTGTATATATTCAACATCTATAACTTAATTTATCGAGGAATGGTGCGTATAAAATAAAAGCAGTTTAGTTAAAATATTACTTATGCTGAGTAACGTTATTACTCGATGGTTAATAGAATGAAACGGATTTTCGCGCAACACTGACGCAACTCCGAACAATACCAGATTATATGAATGCAATTTGTCTGAAATCCATAAAACAAAATTTATATCCTTACTCGTGCTCGTAGTGAATGATTTCGTTTATGTATAGCCTATGTTTAATGTAGGCCCAATGTATTATAGACCTACTACAATAAGTTTACTGAACTCTTTCAAAACGCGTCAAACATACTCCTATTGTAAAAAAATATGTATCACTTTCGTGACACAATCTTTTGTGTATTTTTGTCTTGTAATTCTTCTTCCAAGTTGATGATAAAGGAATGTATTTGTTTTTGTGCGTAATGTGGAAATGATATCTGAATGTACCATTAGTCCAACAGGAAGAGCATCGGCTTTTCATACTGAAGACTGAAATTCAAGTTTAGGCAAGTATACCTCATCATAACCCTTGTGTCACTATTTTAGTGCGTAATCCTTGATAAGTACCTTCTCGTACAATATCTCGTGTTCATTGAATTATTGTTAATAGTGATTATGCTACCTTTGCACGGTCAAAATACCGCGGCCTTCAAAATTAATCAGCGGGCAGGTCATATTTCATATTAAATACAAGAAAAGATGTTTTTGATAAACATGCGAGAATAATATTCTTTTTTCTTGTGGGCAGAAAAAGGTATTGTAGTATCATACTACGTTGTATCATCTTCACTGGGAGATCGTATTCACATAATTTTTGCGGGCCATCTAACTATAAAAATATCTGGAATGGGTTTTGATGTTTTAGGTATGACACCATACAAGCAAGGATTATCGTTATCCTTACTTTCATTATAAGTAAAGTGCAATGTTTCAACAGAATCTTCTTTCTCTTGAGGAATTTACATTCAGTTCGCAAAGTCAGCACCATTAGTTGTCTTCCAGGAAAATACTTGACGATTTGTTACCCAAAATAAACTTCTGTGTTTTAGTTTGTAGAATCTGTAATAAAATGAATTTAGTATCAAGAAGAGATCAGTAATTTTAAGGTATGTATTAACGTTTTGGAGGAAAATCTACATTTTTTAACCAACCTTTTTAAGATATTTATCAGACAACATATGAAGTAGACTAACATAACCATATATCAGAAACTTCAATTCCACTTTTTGATTCCTTAAAAAAAAATAATTAATTAAAAATTATTCCATTTCTTCAAAATGTCATATATTTTCTCAAAATTACTCAATTTTGAAATTTCTTTCACTGAGTCATTGCTGTTTATGCGTACAATGCTCTTTACTAGGATTTTGCAGCTAACATTATTACAAAGAAAATTTTAGTCAAAAAAACGTCATTTCAAACGTTAATACATACCTTAAGTACCTTTTGAAATCTTCCATTCCTCTCAGAACTTGCATACATTCATCATTGATTCACTTTGACCTGATTTTCGTCCTTATTAATTTGAATTTCCTTCTATAGGAAATACACCAGGTAATATATTTGTCTCTTTAAGACTTTTTATTCCACTTTAAGGAAACAGCATTCATTAATGTTTAATCTTTGAGTTCACTTTGAAGCACTTCTATGATGCCGTTATGTAATATCGTGCGGTCCTCCTCCATTCTGGAGAAGTTCTGGTCTTGATAACAACCAGGATCCACCTCCTTCAGCGACATTAGCTTTCCAGTTCACTGATTTCATGATATTCTCCACAATTTTGTTTGCGTATCTCCCCTCTCTAGCTCCTTTGCACTCAACATCTTCATGAAGTCGTTGGTAAGACAGAAGAATCACACAAACTGTTGAGATGCTGGAACATGGTACTTGGGAGTGACTTTAAGTACGAATACAGGCAAGGGGAGAACCTAGAATGATTTTCAATCCAGTTGTGGGCACACTGCTACTCATGTTATGTACCAGAACTTACGAGGACGATTCCAAACGTAAGTTATATTGAAAGAAGACAAATTGGAATTTTATCCTCATTCCTCTAATTTTGTACGAAAATTAAGCTTAATTCTTGCTCATTTCCAGAAAAATCTCCAGCCTATGCAATAACTTTTCTGGACTCGATACTACCTTGACACTAGCTGTTGCAAAAATTTCTCGTATTTAACTTTCGGTCAGTTCATGGTTTTAATTTCCACTACAAATTAAAATTCCTTTCTTGTAAAATGTCTCTTGAGCCTTCAAAATATATGGAAATCAGAAAGTACGTGAAAGGTCGGGCTGCTCAAGAATTTCTCAACCCATTCTCTAAATTTTTTTTGTGTCAAGGCGACTTTTATTGCCATTCAAAAACCTGATATCAAATTACAAAACTAATAAACACAAATATGCATACCAATAAGCTTCCTTCTCCCTCTACTTTTCAATTTGAGGTTACTTAGATACTTCGTAAACGTTACGTTCGCTAACATTTGTTGCTGGTCCTTCTACAACATCGGATATATTCTTCTCCCGCATCAGCTCTGTAAATATGTTATTTTGTCCTCATGGTTCTCCCCTTTACAACCCATTTTTGCATTACTTGACTTTTCCAAATTTATCAAAAATAGTTTCCAGCATTAATATTCTTCAACCTAGTAATCTTTTCTACGTATTTATTTCAGATCAGGAGACCACATATGTTACGAACGTTACGTCTTCTTTCTTTACGCATGAAGCTGTTTATCCACTTTCGTTCGTTACATCATCTATTTGTACCTGCTCACCGAACTGACATTTTGTAAATGCAGTCTTCATGCTGCTCATGTTATATAATTTTACAATTACATGGATTTGTTTTTAAGACGACACGTCCTTAGACGCTGCTATACGCCACCTTTCTCTACACAGTTCTATTTTATACGAATAATCATATTTTAACAATTTTATTTTTTATTGCTAAAGTTTAGCTAACATTTTAACCCATTCTACTTGTGATTTCATATGCACTATTGTATTTTATCATATACTCAAGTCTACTTCATATTTAAGACCTATGTCCTCACTGTTTGTTTATAAGTTATCTGTAGGTTTATTAATGATCTGAAAATGGTTCGGTGGAATCGAAGACGTTTATCTATTATGTAAAAAGCAGCATATTTGTGTTTATTACACTTGTAATTTGATAAGTGTGACGGTCTTAACAGTAAAAACCTTGATAATTTGCAGAGCTTATCGGACCCAAAATTGTTTTCAAAAACTGATAAGTTTAGACACAATTAAAATTCTATTTTGACATATAAAGGTAAAGGAAACTCCGTGACAGGCCAGGTCGGCCCAGAGAATGGGGCGAGACATTAAGACTCCCACCTTTACAGACAATCGCCAAGTTAATGGCAGTAGGGATGACAGTCCTACGTTCCCGCTGCCTTTACCACCAAAGAAATGTCCTCTGGTACTTATTACTGTTAGAGGCTGAGTAGACCCCAGAGCCATAGTGCGGTCGGAAGTATTAGATCAATGGAAAAATCCATGACCCCATCGGGAATCGAACCTGCGACCTTCCGGCTTTGTAGCTTTACGCCTTAACCAGAACGTTACCGCTCGCCCCTGTTTTGGCATATAGCTTCCTTTAGTTTTTGCTAAGTTTCAAGGTAATGGTGAGCATTAATTTTATCGTTTCTTTTATGTAAATTATGTCAACCAATGAGAATTCCATAGGTATCATATAAAACTGTCGGTGTCACTTTAAGAATATTATGCGTTGTTTTGAATTTTTGTAATTTCATACTCTCAGAATATATATTTTTTTTTTTGTTCACCGTAACGGAGTTGATTTCGTTAAATGAATTAATTGAATATATTATATACAGAGTATTTGCAGTTAATATGTATCATGTTAATATTATATTCTATTGTAACAAAAAAGTCTAACATCATATTTGCGAACGAAGTGTGTGTGTCCCATTTTAATGGTGAATTATTTCGACAACACTTGTGAGTCCGTTTTTGAATCTTTTCCAATGTCTTAATATGTTCTAAACTGTAAGGATCCCAACATGAAGCACCATATTCCATTACTGGACGAACTATTGTTTTATATGCAATCTCTTTGGATTTATCAGAACCTTTTCTTAGTACCCTCATCACAAAATGTGATGCCTTCCTTGCCTTTCCCGCTGTGTCCGTATCGATAGAAAATATATGAAGAATAATTTATCCCTTTGGTGTATTGCAATAGCGTGGACGGTTTCCATGTAAATTTAATATAAAAACCACTAATTTCAAGCCAGAGAGGTAGGTGGAAGGTATTTCATCTATGGAGACAAACCTGAATCCGTTGATGTCTTACATCTGTGTGTTACCATCGATATTGCCAGAATGCTAAAACTCCCAACTTGATTTTCTAATTAATTGTGCATTTGATGACAAAACGTAATATAGGTTTTTTATTCATTTAAATGTATTCTAACGCCCCGTCAATTTGCACGATTATTTCACATCCACACTGCATATAGGTCTGCCAATAACTAACAAAGGTCTTTGATATTTTGTAGAAATTTCTCGGTATATTTTAATAAATTTGTTTTCATAGCGATGTAATTAACTTAAATAAACTTCCCAGAAATGTATAGTAAAATAAATTCTTTGTACTATATTCCTTTTCTTCAACGTTATAGTATTCTATTGATTTGTGTCATCTCTTTGAATGAAGAATACTCGTTCGTCTTGTTTCTTTTTTTATATATGTATATATATTTTTCCTTATCCATTCTGGCAGTTGTATGCAGCTCCCTCAATCAATCTCCACAAACCACAATACTTAGAAATATTCCTTTCCATTCTTTTTGATCCCTTACAAGTTGTCATGGAAACTACTTACAATCTGTAAGGAATATATTGTTGCAGTAGCGTCCCGTACTTCCTGCGGGATTAAATTCTTGTGATATTCCTTTCAGTTGATTGTCGGCAGAGTTCAAGATTTGTATACAACGAAAGCCCCATCAGACCCAGTAATAAGTAAGCCTATTGCAGTGGGAGTCCGGGGGAAGGGATTGGGTTTCAAAGAGAAATATTTCTTCTGTAGCACGGCGTACGTAGTCCACGAGAGTCTCTATGGGTAGCAGACCTTATCCAGCGTGATCCCCTTTGGTGCTTCTCTCTGATGTTACGGGTTCAGACCTTTTTCTCGACGAATCTGCTATATTCCTTACAACCCAAGACAGTATAACGCAATATATTTACCACCGATCATACCAGGTTGCATTGAGGAATATATCCCTCTTTTCTACTAATTTTTAGTTTCTGTATTTAAATAATAGTCATAATTGTATTAAAGTTACATTTTCTGACTACATATTAAATAAATCAATGGTTCTCAAACTGCGGTAAGCGAAACACCTATGGTAAGTGAAGTTTGGTAGCTGCTGACTCATTGGAAAGTGTCATTGTGTCTAAATCAGCAGTGACCAAAACTCGAACGACAGTGATTACACGCGAGAGAGAGTCTAAGAAGTAAGGAGACGGAGGAGAGGTACATGGCATGAAAACTGCATCCAGTGGTTGTTCGTGCACTAACATTGAGTTCATCAATCCCGCGAATAAAAATAGCAAGCTTTGCTGTATCAGTAATGTCACTACTGTCATCAAGAACCAATTAAAAATATATACAAATTTTCTTGCTTTTTAAAAATATTCCTCAATGAACACAAACAGAAATTTCCTGAATTCTCTTCTGGATATTTAGTCAGAAATGAGTAGTTTTCAAAATTAATTAACAACTTTCATTGGACAAATTATTTCAGCCACCTTGATCATTACGCTCTTATAAAACTCTCCTTCGCTGGAAGGCTTAAGAGAACGAGCTATTTCGCAAATCAAGATTTCAGGTATAACTCCCTGTAAAGTTGATTTGAATAATTTCGAGGGAAAAATTGTTCCGGAGCCGGGTATCGAACCCGGGACCTTTGGTTTAACGTACCAACGCTCTACCACTGAGCTACTCGGGAACTCTAACCGACACCGATCCAATTTTTCCCTCTATATCCACAGACCTCAAAGTGGGCTGACAACCGTCAAGCAACCAACTTCGAGTGCACACTAACTCCGTGTGACTTAAATTGTGGTTTTCTGTTAACGAACAGTGACGTGTATTATGCAAATCAAGATTTCAGGTATAACTCCCTGTAAAGTTGATTTGAATAATTTCGAGGGAAAAATTGTTCCGGAGCCGGGTATCGAACCCGGGACCTTTGGTTTAACGTACCAACGCTCTACTATTGAGCTACTCGGGAACTCTAACCGACACCGATCCAATTTTTCCCTCTATATCCACAGACCTCAAAGTGGGCTGACAACCGTCAAGCAACCAACTTCGAGTGCACACTAACTCCGTGTGACTTAAATTGTGGTTTTCTGTTAACGAACAGTGACGTGTATTATGCCCACTTTGAGTTCTGTGGATATAGAGGGAAAAATTGGATCGGTGTCGGTTAGAGTTCCTGAGTAGCTCAGTGGTAGAGCCTTGGTACGTTAAACCAAAGGTCCCGGGTTCGATACCCGGCTCCGGAACAATTTTTCCCTCGAAATTATTCAAATCAACTTTACAGGGAGTTATACCTGAAATCTTGATTTGCATAATACACGTCACTGTTCGTTAACAGAAAACCACAATTTCAGTCACACGGAGTTAGTGTGCACTCGAAGTTGGTTGCTTGACGGTTGTCAGCCCACTTTGAGGTCTGTGGATATAGAGGGAAAAATTGGATCGGTGTCGGTTAGAGTTCCCGAGTAGCTCAGTGGTAGAGCGTTGGTACGTTAAACCAAAGGTCCCGGGTTCGATACCCGGCTCCGGAACAATTTTTCCCTCGAAATTATTCAACGAGCTATTTCGTTCGCCACTAGATAGCTGACTTTCTTAAATTTATTTATGTCATCTTTCTCTTCATGACGATGATTGAAGACTGATTTCAGTTCTTGGAGTTTAATAGCTCACTTCATTATTACACTAGCACGTAATATTCAATCAATTTCTCTATATTATTATTATTATTATCATTATTATTATTATTATTATTATTACTGCTGCTGCTGCTGCTACTGATAAAGCTATCAGTATTGCTATTATTATTATTATTATTATTATTATTATTATTATTATTATTATTACTACTACTACTGCTGCTACAGATAAAGCTATCAGTATTGTTATTAGTATTGCTATTATTATTATTATTATTATTACTATTATTATTAAATCAATAACTAGTAAATAACTGATAACAGTCATCAAAAGATTAAAAAAATAAATTAAAATGGAGATATAGTGTAGTAATTATTTTATCATTCAAGGGAAGATGTAGGCCTATATATTGAGACACCTATATAAGAATTATGGTAACACTTGCTGATTAATAATAATAATAATAATAATAATAATAATAATAATACCTGTTGTGCCTATGTATTCAGCGTAATGCTCTGTAATGTCGCTTCTATATATCACTACTAATTGAACCGTTGAGCAAAGCAACATATTACATTTTCTCCGACAGAACAGCGAATAAATTTCTCTTCCCATTCTGTACGAAACCTTCTGTTCCTGCTCGTAAAGACAGAGAGTTTGTAGAGCGACATGGTACCGACACTGCTTACCATCAGTACGTGAGCGAGACAGAGAGCAATGTATAGGAAACTCCCCTTACTAGTATGAATGTCTTTGATTACACGATGTAATCACGATACCCAGTTTGGTCACCGCTGGTCTAAATATTGGAAGGCTCGATTACTGCAGTGAATTATATACCACCACCACAACCACCACCACTATAAGGCGAAAAATATTTTTATTATAATATTGTAACAATAATTATACTTTGTTTAACGGAGACAAGCCATGTGCATTACAACTTATACAATTTATATACAGAGTGTAAGGGGTATAAATGCCGTCCTTTTCACAGTCGTCGGGGACGGTCTACAGGATCAAAAAATCTCCATGCAACATAGGGTCAAAACTTGATACTTTTCCCAGAAAAAATATTTCTTCTCTTATTTTATTCGCGTTATACTGCATATAATGTTAGTAAAATTACAAAAACAATTACATCAGTAGGTATATCTAGCAAAGAGTTAATATTACTTTAAATACATATTTGTGTGTTCTATTACGTTTTCGTAAAATTAAATAAAAATTGAATGCTTAAATTTGTTAATATTCTGGCGTGAAAGACGTGGCAACGTGTTGAGCAGGCAATATTCTGCACAGACGTATGTACATGTCAGCTGAGTTTTGACCCTATGTTGTATGAACATTTTGTGAACTGTCGACTGTCCCCGAAGACTGTGAAAAGGACGGCACATCTTGTGTACAGAAGAGTTGTACAACACAAGGGGTTAGTATCGACACTTCATGCAAGACAGAAATTTTCATGCAGCGTTGTTAAATGTCATAAATTCACCTACAGAATAGAAGGCGTGAGAAATTAGATACTTGTTTAATTTGGCCCTAAATAATCTTATGTTTAGAATTTTATTTTTTATATCCATAAGGAGACAATTAAAATTTTTTACCGCCATATTACGCACTCCTCTTTGATAGCACGATAGACTTGCCGATGGAGTATGAAAGTCATTTTTGACGAGTATTTATGCTATGAACTGTTGAATTATTTACAAAGTTTTCACGATTACATACGAGGAAGTTTATTGATGAAAAAATATACTGACAAACCATGGGCATTATTTGAAGTTTCTTTATTCAAGAAACCTTTAATAAATCATAATTACGAGTGTGATTCCGATTAAGAATTAAAATTTCTTACTGCAAAGATATGAATTATTAATTTTCTGAGTTTAATTTTATATCCATCTCCAAATTTCAGAAAATTCCATACTTCAGAATTCATGTGAGGGACTTTTGAAGCACTGTTCATAACTTCATTTATTCATTTTATATCACGCTAATTTTAAAAAAGTTTCATTATACAGAAAAATTATTTCTATAAATATTTTATTTTTATTTAGAATTACTTTCATTTGATATCGATCTGATTTTATTAACGTGTAACGTTCATGAGCTTGAAATTCTAAAATTCAGGTCACACTTTCCAATAATAATGTTAACTACATTATTTACAATAGGCAATGAATAAGTGAAATTATATGTTTAAAACAAAGTAGTTTCGATTCAACCAACAGTGATGGAACGTAAAGGGGAAGCAAATGAATGAAATTATTATAATATATTAATTTTTAACATAATAGAAACTTAATGAAATCTGCAAATTAATTCCAATCTAATCAAAAATTATTCCTACACAAATGGGGTGATTAATGAATGCGGGAAGTATAAAGACTGAAATGGCGTATTATTAGGCTTACTGATTTAAAACTACTCATTGCATTGTTTTCTCGAGACTAAGCGTCATAGAAAAAGGAAGAAATTGTGAAGTAATTAACGAGAGGTCTCCTTGTTAAATTCAAATGCGTGGAATATAGACAGAAAAGAAAACATATTAAAATTTTAGTTCAAATTTCAAACAAATGTCTTCTTTATGTGTGATTCATTTTTATTTCGATTGTAAATATTACTGTAGAAGTGGGTAAAGTCAATCAGTGGGTGTATAATCGATCATTTGCGATTTTTATTGAAAATTATATATTTTCTCAGTTACTTGTTAAAATTTTGTAATGCTGACTTCATTGCCTGACATTGCAAATGTAAGCGAGAAGGACAACAAAAGCCTGCGAATGCCAACAATGGGAACACAGTGTAATTACCGTTGAAGAGAAAATTGTTATTTTCAACTTTTTCTCTTATGAATCAGTGGGAAAACTATTTTCAAGATCTGCTAGTTGAGAGAAGGAATGAAAAGGAAAGTGATCAAGATATAACTATTAGGAATGGAGTGGAGCCGATCTCAGAGGAAGAAGTTAGAGAGGCATTGAAGAAAAGCAAGAGTGGTAAGGCTAGTGGACCTGGTGGTGTTACAGCAGAGTTATGGAAATATGGACCTCCTCTGTTAGTAAGGCTTATTACTAAGATGTTCAACCAAATTCTTGAAGGAGATGAAATTCCAGAAGACTGGAAAATATCATATATTTCCGCTATCCATAAAAAAGGGGATAAGAAGGACCCCAACAACTACAGGGGAATAAGTGTCATGCCTTCCATTAGCAGGATTTTTAATAGTATCATCAAGAATAGATTAGAGGAAGAAATAGAAGGGAAGATGTCGGAAGATCAGGCAGGCTTTACTACAGGAAGGAGTTGTATGGATAATATATTTAATTTGAGACAGATAAGTGAACAAATGTATGCTAAAGGAAAGGAAACACATTTAGTATTCATTGATTTAGAGAAAGCATACGACTCGGTTCCTATAAAGCAGTTGTGGGAAGAAATAAAAGGTATTGGTGTTAGTTTACCCCTAATAGCGTTAATTCAGAGGCTATATAAAAACTGTCAAGCTGCTGTTAAGATAGGAAAAAGGTTATCAGCTGCCTTCTATACAACCAAAGGCTTGAGACAAGGCTGTAGCATATCCCGTACCTTGTTTACAATATATATCCAACAGATACTGAAGCAGTGGAATAATTCATGTCGAGGAATGGGAATTCCAGTTGGAAATGAGACAGTGCACTCGCTGCTATTTGCAGACGATCAGGTGATCATTGCGCAATGTCGAGAAGATGCAAAATTTATGGTAAGGAAACTCCTTGAAGCATTTGAAGCAGGGGGACTGAAAGTTAATATGAGTAAAACCGAATACCTGGTGATAGGTGGAGATGGACGAAATATAAAGTTTCCCCAAGGAATAATTAAAATAGTGAAGGAGTTTAAATATTTGGGGTCGGTTTTGCATGAGACTGGAAACTGTAAAGCGGATATAGATTATAGGATAATGCAGGGTAGAGGAGCAATAAAGATGTTGAATGGAGTGCTATGGAGCAGGACAATAACAATGCAAACAAAAAAGAGAATTCTTGGGGCTATAGTGGAAAGTATATTGACATATGGGGCTGAAGGCTGGAGTCTATCGGAAGGCCAAAAAAGTAAGATACAGGCAGTTGAAATGGACGGCATAAGGAGAGGTGCTAGAATATCCAGGCTGGAAAAGAGAAGAAACGAGGATTTTAGAAGGATAATGAACATGGAAGAATCGGTGATTGCAAGAATTGAGAATAGACAACTTCAGTGGTATGGTCATGTAAGGAGGATGGATGAGGGGAGGTGGCCAAACGTGCTACTTCAGTGGTCTCCAGCTGGTAGAAAGAAACGAGAAAGGCCTAGAAATTCATGGAGGGCTGGAATATTGAGGATGATGAATGATAAAGGATTAAATGAGCAGGATTGGAATGACAGACGCAGATGGAAAATGGGAATAAAGGGTAACCACTGAAAAGTGGAGAGGCCCTCAAAAGTAAGTAAGTAAGTAAGTAAGTAAGTAACTTTTTCTCTTAAATGAAAACAAATTCTTACAAACTCTAAATTATCGTCAGCAGTGAAAGGAGACAGGAACTATACGTAAGTACTTTTCGTTGAGATTGTATCCTGAAATAATGGTTTCGCATTTCGTAAATGTTAGTATTGAAACTTATTACTTTAAGAAAACATGTACCTTTATAGGGTTAAGTCGATCATGCCATCGACCTACTCGAAGCAGATAGGACCAGCAGGAAGAATAAATTGTTCACCGAAATACCTCCAGCTAACACTTATAAACAGAAAAGTGTCATAGTATAGCTTATATTGATGGGATAGTGGGGGAAAGAGGAAGACGAAATTATAGTGAATTTCTTGCATATGAGAAGCACTACCAAAGGAACATATTTTGTACACCCCTCTGTACCTATGGGAACAACGTAGTTTCTAAAGTGACGTGAGGAGGATAAGATTTAAAATAACATCTGACATAAACCTAAGCAATGTTGAATTGAATTTCAGACTATAATTGAAGTGTGGTATTTCAATGTAAATTTTGAATTCTGAAATCTTTGTTTGTTGGTATGTGAAGTATTAAAATATGTTTTTTATGTTTTATAAGTTGGCAATCATAGTCACGTTTGTACAGTGGAGACCTACAGGCCTAATTGTATCGAATAGTATGATCACAGTAACAAAAGATACACTATATAATGCTATAGGCATATATTGTAGATTATTATTATTTTTACACCCATTATAACAAATAAAATGTATGTAATACACTTAATTTGTTTTTTAAAAACATAAACAGTGATCGACTTTACTCCGCAATATTTTAAAATCGATCTTAAACTAAAAATTCAATAGTAATCGACTTTACCCTATTTAAGAAGGTAACTTCGATCACAAGTCAAATAAAAAAAATCAGTTTTTTATAGATCGCAATTCACTTCTTGTAACGTGCCTTCATAAGTGAAGGATATGACGACAAAATGATATTTTCTGAGGAACTTCGTTCCATTGCATAACCTCAATATTATAAAAAAATTGCAAAATTTTGATCGACTTTACCCTCTTCTACGGTACATTATAATTTTGTTTCGTGCATATTTGTTTATATTACAACCATACCGTATATTATCCCTTAACGTGTAAGTTAACTTTTATTATGGTATAAACTGCTCATTTTATACCTATTTTACATAGAATGTAAGGGAAATTCATTCATTACGTAAATTATTCTGATTTTGCTTATAAAAGGTCAGAAAGTGCATTTACTTGGCGCTCTAATAAATAGGTTATATCTTGGCTTCGTGTAGAGGTGCATATTACGAAGTCCTAGTATTGTACGGTTTCATTAAGAGTTTTTGCAGCGTATATTTGACGAAACAAAGTTTCTCGTTGCAAGATGAAAGAGCGGTAGAAATAGGAGAGATTTGATTCATTGAACAGTTGGCAAGCGTGCTCATGCGTGTTCCTAAACCTCACAGCTAATACATTCGAAGTGTGTGTGTTAAATTTGTATCTCCAAGTGGAGGGGGGGGGAAGTTACAAAACTAATAACACGTAGTCGGCAATACTTAGCAAACAACTTCACACCACAAAGCGCACTGTTATACGATTTCGCTGCTGGAAGAGTTGAGGCGTTCTCATAAGTAATCAAGTTTCATTTTTAACTCTCTTTCTTTCCTATGTAACTTATTAATTTTCAAAAAAATAAAATAGATCTCTACTCAAAGGAGGCATTAACGAGAACTTGTTAAACTGGATTCGTGTGTTTGTGTGAAATAAATTAACCATGTTCTGCTTGGCCGGTCTTACAAGTTTAATCAACAATCTGTAAAGTGACGCAAGACACTTGTTTCTGTAATTTAGCGTTGAATAGATCTGTGCCTTATTAAAGTCTGTAACGCTTCCATAGTAGCAAGATAAACGAAGAGCTGCCATCAACTAACGACAAGAAGAGTTCCGAGAAATTACATAATATCTTTGGTTCATTCTTTTCCGTTTATGTATACATGTACCGCAAAATATTTACAAATTCAACGAAATCTGTTTAAATTTCTTAAAAAGAATAGGGATTTATCTATTTTCATACGGACTAGATTCTCTCTTCTCATATCTTTTTATGTATTACCTCATCGATGATACTGAATCGTTCTGTGTAACCAGAGAACCTCACTATCTGGAAACGTCTAGTGACATAAGACAGACTCCATCATTCATGAAATAGGTACAAAAATAATATGCAAGCATTAACAGATTATACCGGCTTAATAATAATTGTATTTATTTATTTATGCATTATTTATTTATTTATTTATTTATTTATTTATACGTGCTGGCCAACACCCGTTGGATAAATAGTCCAGCACAGTAATACAATAATAACAATAAAAATACAGCCATAAAAATTAAACAGTATGAATATTGCAATAATAACAGTAAATACAGTAATACAAATAAAACGGTATGAATATTGCAATAATAACAGTAAATACAGTAATACAAATAAAACGGTATGAATATTGCAATAATAACAGTAAATACAGTAATACAAATAAAACAGTATGAATATTGCAATAATAACAGTATATACAGTAATACAAATAAAACAGTATGAATATTGTAATAATATCAGTAAATACAGTAATACAAATAAAACAGTATGAATATTGTAATAATATCAGTAAATACAGTAATACAAATAAAACAGTATGAATATTGCAACAATAACAATAAATACAGTAATACAAATAACACAGTATGAATATTGAAATAATAACAGTAAATACAGTAATACAAATAAAACAGTATGAATAATACAATAAATACAGTAATACAAATAAAACAGTGTGAATAATAACAATAAATACAGTAATACAAGTAAAAAAGTATCAGTAATACAATAACTACAGTAATACAAATGAAACAGTATGAATAAAGCAATAAGTATAGTAATGCAAATAAAACAGAGTAAATAATGCAATAATAACAACATATATAGTGATACAAATAAAACGGTATGAATAATACAATAATTACAATAAATACAGTAATGCAAATAAAACAGTATGAATAATGCAGTAATTATAGTAATGCAAATAAAATAATGTTAATAATATAATAATTACAATAAATACGGTAATACAAATAAACCATTATGAATAGTACAAGAGCTACAATAAATACAGTAATACAAATAATACAGTATGAATAGTACAATAATTTCAATAAATACGCTAATAGAAATAAAACAGTATGAATAGTACAGTAATTACAATAAATAAAATAATATAAATAAAACAGTATGAATAATACAATAATTACAATAAATACAGTAATGCAAATAAAATAGTGCCAATAATGTAATAATTACAATAAATACGGTAATACAAATAAAACAGTATGAATAGTACAATAATTTCAATAAATACGCTAATAGAAATAAAACAGTATGAATAGTACAGTAATTACAATAAATAAAATAATATAAATAAAACAGCATGAATAATACAATAATTACAATAAATACAGTAATGCAAATAAAGTAATGTCAATAATGTAATAATTACAATAAATACGGTAATACAAATAAAACAGTGTGAATAGTACAGTAATTACAATAAATAAAATAATATAAATAAAACAATGAATAATACAATAATTACAATAAATACAGTAATGCAAATAAAATAGTGTCAATAATGTAATAATTACAATAAATACGGTAATACAAATAAAACAGTATGAATAGTACAATAATTACAATAAATACAATAATATAAATAGAACAGTATGAATAGTACAAGAATTACAATATACAGTAATACAAATAATACAGTATGAATAGTACAAGAATTACAATAAATATAATAATACAAATCAAACAGTATGAATAGTACAAGAATTACAATAAATACAGTAATACAAATAATACAGTATGAATACTACAGTAATTACAATAAATATAGTAATACAAATAAAACAGTATGAATAATACAGTAATTACAATAAATACAATAATACAAATAAAACAGTATGGATAATACAATAATTACAATAAATACAGTAATGCAAATAAAATAGTGTCAATAATGTAATAATTACAATAAATACGACAGTACAAATAAAACAGTATGAATAGTACAATAATTAGAATAAATACAATAATACAAATAAAACAGTATGAATAATACAAAAATTACAATAAATACAGTAATACAAATAAAATAGTGTAAATAATGTAATAATTACAATAAATGCGGTAATAGAAATAAAACAGCATGAATAGTACAATAATTAATAGATATTTTTCTTGTGTAATCGTAACAGAGATAACACATCTGAGGAGCTGTAGTGTGGGACTTCAATAATATATCACTATTTTCACTTTAAAAAATGTTCTATAATTTTGATTTTCATTTTGTAATATGAAGGACAAAATACATTATGTACAAAATTTGTACTTAAGTAGCTTTTTCTCTCATTAACTTAGAAAATAAATTATGAAAGATGGGTATAACGGAGAAAAATTCTCTCCGGCATCGGGACTCAAACCGGGATTTTCAGCTCTATGTGCTGACGCTTTAACCACTAAGCCGCACCGGATTCTAGTTCCGATACCGGATTGAATCCTTCTCAGTTTAAGTTCTACCTTTCAGTTTCTCTTTGGTGGCCTAATCTCATGCACTGTGTCCCAGAATACGTGACAGTGGCACAATGTCCAAAACACTATGTACAGATGTGCACTCATTACGAGTGACTAAGTGGCCGCGATCCGACGGAATAAGTGCCCTTTTGAATCACTAAGGATGCAATCCGGCATAGGAACTAGAATACGGTGTGGCTGAGTGGATAAAGTGTCAGCACGTAGAGCTGAAAAACCAGATTCGAGTCCCGGTGCCGGAGAGAATTTTTCTACGTTCTACCCATTCTTCATCATATGGTAATGCAGAATTTCTGCACGGAAATATCATACTAGTATATACTTCGGTGGATCATAGCAATTAGAAAATAAATACAATTTTATTACAATTTTACTGCAAACATTTGGGGTATTTGAGAAACAACACATGTCCAAGAACTTCAGGGTTCTCTGGCGCTCTGAAAGGTAATTAAACGTTTATTAAAAATATTTATGCTCGACCATGCCGAAATGTAGTAATTATACACCTGATAGCAGCCCTTTAATGGACGTCATTAAAGTACACCTATTCATTAAAGTTCAGGTGTTCCACCAATCAGAAAACACCATTGTAGCAATATGAAAGCGCAAGTATCGATTATTCTCGGATATGCAATCGAAAAACAACTAGCGAAACGTCACGGAGGCTGGAAACCCAATACTGTCGCAGAAGGTTATGTTCCGTTACTATAATAATTAGCGTTAATTGTAAATAATATTCAAATAAATTCAATTTGTCATCTCGTTTTTCAATATCTAAATCAATTTCAAGGTTATATCAAGATTAATGTTTATTTTACTCTCTAGATTATATCAAGGTCAATGACATTTGTTTCTCGGAAAAAATCAATACTTTCGCGTCTGCGCACATCTCACAATTTACGAGATATTGCACAAGGTCAGTTCCGCTCCCCAGTCAGATAAGAATAACATGAATACTTATGAATAATTTCAAGTTAGAAATATGATCGAGTATAAAAAGTCGTATGAAACTTGCCTATAATGGTAATTGAGACGCTCGTATGAAAATTATGAAACGAGCGCTTCGCAAGCGCTCGTTTCATAAACATACTCGCGTCTTAATTACTACCATTATAGGCTCGTTGCATAATGTACTATTATAAATGTTGCAATTCATATTAAAAATTGACTCCGAAAGGATAAGGACGTACATCCAGTATTTATAATCTGCAGACAATTTCTTGCAATTTTCTCAGAACTTATAGTTAAGAATATTGTGTAGTTTTTAAAATAACCATTCACATAGGCTATTCTGAAAAATGGCCTATACTTATTCAACGGGAAGAAAGTTTCAAGCTTCACAGTAGTGCCCCCTTAATAGACAAAACTCAGTTGTGGACCCCGTGACGTGTTACACAAGCACCTGGGCCTACTTTGTAAAGCTCTGTGATGTGCAGGTAGTAGAGGCAGGCTGGTTGCCTGAATGCAAGGGGCGCGTCTGCTGCTGAAAGAGCCGAGGCAACATGTGACAGGCCCCGCGGCGGTTCCTCTGTGCAGGAAACGCACGGCGCTCCCCGCAATCTAATTTAAGATTCCCGATAACACAATTAATTCATGACTCAATAAGTAGAACTCGCTTTAATTATAAACTTGGGGAAATTACAAAAACACATGTAACTTGCATTTGTCATCATTGATTGCCGTTTGATCTCGAGCATTGTGCAATTAATAACTGAGTGGAAACACACATTTTGCCTCAATAATAGATTTAATTTAACTTTTGAAACCTGTTTTCATTGGAATATAATTCAAATGTCGCAGGTTGAAAGGCAGGGCTATGTGCACAAACGAACAGAAACCAATAAACTGTGTGGCACGCAATTCTTGTCAGTGTTTTGAAATTCCCTTTATGTTTAACATGTTACTCAAAACCTTGCGTGCCAGCAGGCTTGAATTTGAAGTAACTCTTATTTCATACACTTGGAGTTGTCTTTCTCGTTAGCTATGGCTCAGATTCTCTGACGTCATAATGCCAATATGTCGATCTTTATTTGTGTAATTTTTTAGAACATCTCAAGACTTATTAAAAATAATTTACAGGTCTGATTCTCTGATGTGTAATTTTCTGACTGCAGCTGAGTATTGGATTTTTAAAATTACAAAACTTAAGAATGTTTGATGACATTATTACCATTAAAAATAGAATATTATTACAGTTTATGCCATGATGTATTTGTCACTAATGATACACATTAATGCTATTGATATATTGATGATATGAAAGTGAAACCTTTTGGGGTTGTATAAGTAGACGTAGACAATATCATAAATTAGAGCTTAATAGCCTATCTATAATTTACAGAGTAAGGGCTACATTATGTTACTGAAAACTACAAAACTTATGTGAGATAACAATATTGTTATTAAAATGAAATATTTTTTCAGTTATTACTGAAGTGGTGTGGGCCTTTTTCATATATTTAATAGCTAGCAGGTGTAGATACATATATGTGATTCTCTAATTTTTCTTTCTAGAATGTAGTACAGTAATATGGAAAAGGCATTAGTAAATTGAACCATGCTTTCTATTTTAGCTGCATCTTTAAACTACATCAAAATTAATTTCATATTCCTTTGGTTTAATCGATTAGATCTGTGATCGCTGCTAAGCATATTATTTTGTTGCAGGGAGAACTCAAAGAACTGAAAATGAATGTGTTCAAGAAAAAGTATTTGGCATAAAAAACATTAAGAGGGAAGCTTTTTAAAATATATATTTTTGACAGGGTTACACTTCATTAAGTTATTACTCGTACGTTGCTTTAAATGTTACATCTTCATTATTATGGAAGCAAATAAATTTCAAAATGTATGGTAATCTTTCTGGAAAATAAATCATAAAAACTTTTATTTGAACTTATAATTAACTAAGTTTGCGGCATTTGCTGTACATGCCACTAGTAGTTATTATATTCACTGCCAATATAAACAAATAAGTCCTCCAGATTCTAGGTTCCGTACTTTTCTTATTTTTACTTCTCGTTTTATTGTGACACACGTTAACTCTCAGACCCAACGCCAATTACATGGATCTTCGTAGTGGATTATTTCGAAAAAAAAAAGTTTGCTTAAATGTCCCTAGAAGCAATAGAACTCGGGCCTTCATAATGACAACTGACGCTCTAGCCATTAAGCCTACAGGCCTATTTTCTTAATTTCCCTTCGTTGTTCAATGTTTACTATGACCTATTACGTTTAACTCTGTTTATAAATAGACGTCGTTAAATTTTCAGTAAGAAAATCCTTTATTTTCCTTGCCCCATTCTATTGTGTAAATTCTACTGCTTTTACTGTTAATTGGTATTTTCTTTTTCTTTATCTTGTTCTTTCTTACATCTGTACTCCTTATTTCATGACATAAACACGTAATAACAAATGCTTGTTCCAATTTCCTTTAACTCGTCTCATGTTGTTATTTTTCGCTCATTCATTTTTGTATTTCTTTTTCTTTCTTTTTTTTCACTCCTCAATTAATGACGCACACTTACAACAATAAAGAGATAAATTGCATTTTTATGTTTCATCAAATATTCTCTTCTTTTGTACACTTCCATTTATTTATTCTCAAATATCATGTCCTCCTTCCTTTCATCTCTGTATTAACTTGTTTAATTATTACATCTACAGTATAATTAATATAGGTACCGGTATGTTTTTATTATATATACAGAGTGAGTCAAAAGCTTTTCGTGAAGTTATAGATGGTGAAAGATATGGCTATTTGGTCAAGATGATATAAATAATTTTTTTAATACGGCATCGTTTTAGGGATAACATAGTCTGAAGTTTAATTTGAAACAGTGATAATATGATGCGAATTCTATTACATTGGGTTGCTATCACTTAATTAGGATTTTAATAATATCGAGTCCACACTTGTGGAGTAACGGCTAGCGCGTCTGACCGCGAAACCAGTTGGCCCGGGTTTGATTCCCGGTTGGGGAAAATTACCTGGTTGAGGTTTTTTCCGGGGTTTTCCCTCAACCCAATATGAGAAAATGCAACCCAATATGAGAAAATGCTGGGTAACTTTCGGTGTTGGACCCCGGACTCATTTCTCCGGCATTATCACCTTCATCTCATTCAGACACTAAATAACCTAGATGTTGATAAAGCGTCGTAAAATAACCGTAAAATAACCCAACCGTAAGGCGAATGCCAGGTAATCTATAGCGAATCCTAGGTCTCATCTCGCCGAATAACATCTCACTATGATCAATCCCATCGACGCTAAATAACCTAGTAATTGATAATAATGATAATAATAATAATAACAATAATAATAATAATCCGTGGCGCTACAGCCCATGAAGGGCCAAGATCTACCAACCAGCTGCTAGTCTCACGGCCACATGCCGAAGCAGAGGTGGGCGATCATCCAACCAGAATGGAGGTATCATGTGGTTAGCACGATAAGTCTCCCATCCGTTATAGCTGGTTTGCGTAACCGAATTTCGCTACCGGTCCCATACACTGGCCTAAATTTCATGAGAAAATTTCTTCCCCATGAGAACTCGAATCAACGCGCATTCCGTAACGCGAGTCCTAGGCAGGATGCCTTAGATCACAACGCCACGGCGCGGGACGGTAATTGATACAGCATCATTAAATAACCAACTGAAAATAATTAAACTATCACATTTTCCAGTTTCTTCTCTTCTTTCACATTTGATCGTGTTCAGTATTCCCCCTGTTTATTTCTTCTCTTCTCTTCTCTTCTCTTCTCTTCTCTTCTCTTCTCTTCTCTTCTCTTCTCTTCTCTTCTCTTCTCTTCTCTTCTCTTCTCTTCTCTTCTCTTCTCTTCTCTTCTCTTCTCTTTATCTCTGTAACTTTCACTTCCTTTATTTGTTACACAATCTTCATTTTATGATATGATATGAGAAATACAAATAAATATGTCTCAGTTCTTATCTTACCTAATATTTTGTGTTATAATATTTTACCATGTTTTCAGGCCACCGGTTAAGGCGCTTGCCTGACGGTCTGAAGTTGCGCTCGGGCGCGGGTTCGATCCCCGATTGGGCTGATTACCCGGCTGGGTTTTTTCCGAGGTTTTCCCCAACCGTAAGGTGAATGCCAGGTAATCTATGGCGAATCCTCGGCCTCTTCTCGCCAAATACCATCTCGCTGTCACCAATCTCATCGACGCTAAATGACCTCGTAGTTGATACAGTGTCGTTAAATAACCAACTAAAAAGATATAAAAAAACATGTCTTCAATTACAATACATTTTCGTTCTCTCCATTTATTTCTCATCTCTCTCTGAATATAGTTTTTCTTCTTACTTCCGTGCATATTAATTTTTAATGTACTTTTTATATAGCCTATAATAAACAAATCCTTGTTTCAAATTTTATCTTGTACCATTATATCTCTTTTATTTTTAATCTTGCTCTCTGCAAACATGCACTCAGGTTTTTGCCTTGGTTAATATTTTCTTCTGTTTTATTTTAACTCTTCATATATTTATTCATTTATTAGTCTATCTCTAACCTTCCATTTGTTCCTCATTTCCGTATTCATTTTGTTTCTCTTCTTACATTTATGTCTTCTATTTCATTCTACTAAAAATAAACAATTATATCTTCAATTTTTCCTGTCTTATTTTACTTTTTTTTTACTCGGTGTTTCGTTTTATATTTATTTACGTTCATCGTCCTGTTCAATTTTATTTTTCTGCATTGCAATTCCCTTATTTTCCTCAATATGTTTTGTGCCACCTTTGACTGCATCCTGCTCTTTGCGTGCATTTCCCTTTCTCTCTTCCTCTCACATTTTCTCGTTTCTTGTGTCTCTTGTTACTTTCGCCCCCTGTGCCGGCTTCGTATTGATCTGTGCTGTATGCTTAGTGCCCTGCGAGATGGTCCAATGCTTGTCATTCTTCAGCATACAGCTCTCTTGCTTCTTGTTTTCTGATGGCTGTTTTTTGTTTTTATCTTCCGGAACTACGTAATTGGCTGGGTATATATAAAAACATCTTCAGTTACCTTAATGTCTATGCTACAGGAAAACAGGGCACCATTATAAATAAGTTAAATGGGTAAATATGGAAAGATATGAATATTTTGTGATGCCTTGCCTTCAGTGATTCAGGTTTATGAGAGTTATGTTCAATAATAACTTAGAAAGTTAAAATATAACGTTATTTGTTGGAAAATTGCCTACCTACTGCGTATCGCAAATGTCGCTAACTTCATATATTTCCTCTTCAAGTTACCCTCTTATATATAATCACATTATGCATACAAGCAGTTTTACAAATAAGTAACTCCAAGTCCTGCAATACGGAGCTGTTTTATAGCTAGTTGTTGCGTACAGTTGTTAACTCGATGAGGGAAGAAAGTTATTTTACATTTTGCAGATATTAGCGGTAAATTTGCGAAAAATTGTTCGTTTTAATGTATATTACATTATTATTATTATTATTATTATTATTATTATTATTATTATTATTATTATTATTATTATTAGGGAAAACACGGGAATTTTACTGGAAGCAAGTAAAGAGATAGGTCTGGAAGTCAATCCCGAAAAGACAAAGTATATGATTATGTCTCGTGATGAGAATATTGTACGAAATGGAAATATAAAAATTGGAAATTTATCTTTTGAAGAGGTGGAGAAATTCAAATATCTTGGAACAACAGTAACAAATATAAATGATACTCGAGAGGATATTAAACACAGATTAAATATGGGGAATGCCTATTATTACGCTGTTGAGAAGCTTTTATCATCCAGTCTGCTGTCAAAAAATCTGAAAGTTAGAATTTATAAAACAGTTATATTACCGGTTGTTCTTTATGGTTGTGAAACTTGGACTCTCACTTTGAGAGATTAACATAGGTTAAGGGTGTTTGAGAATAAGGTGCTTAGAAAATTATTTGGGGCTAAGAGGAATGAAGCTACAAGAGAATGAAGAAACTTACACAACACAGAACTGCACGCATTGTATTCTTCACCTAACATAATTAGGAACATTAAATCCAGACGTTTGAGACTGGCAGAGCATGTAGCACGTATGAGCGAATCCAGAAATATAGAGTGTTAGTTGAGAGGCCGGAGGGGAAAAGACCTTTAGGGAGGCCGAGACGTAGATGGAAAGATAATATTAAAATGGATTTGAGGGAGGTGGGATATGATGATAGAGAATGGATTAATCTTGCTCAGGATAGGGACCGATGGCGGGCTTATGTGAGGGCGGCAATGAACCTCCGGGTTCCTTAACAGTCAGTAAGTAACTATAATAATAATAATAATAATAATAATAATAATAATAATAATAATAATAATAATAATAATAATCTGTGGCGCTACAGCCCATGAAGGGCTCAGACCGACCAGCGGGCTGCTGGCCTCACGTCCACATGACGAAGCAGAGGTGGACGATCGTCCAACCAGAATGGAGGTATTGTGTAGTTAGCACGATGATTGTCCCAGCCGTTATAGCTGACTTTCACAACCGGATTTCGCTACCTATCGTAGCTCCCCAATTGCATCACGATGTTGGGTGGGCACCGATCCCATACACTGGCCGAAATTTCATGAGAAAATATCTTCCCCCATGAGGACTCGAACCAGCGAGCATTCCGTAACGCGAGTCCTAGGCAAGATGCCTTAGACCACAACGCCGCGGCTCGGGACGTAAATTAATAATAGTGCATTAAAAAGATTAGCTTGCCCTCGTTTAGAGAATAGATCGTGAAACGATCTCGTTAACACAGTTGAAGGTCGTAGAAGTACATAAAGACTTTTCTAAAGGTACTTTGAACATTTAATCAGTGTGTTAGAAACTTTAATTATACAAGGAACCAAATTCAAGAACACTAAAAATTCCCATTGAACATATATTTTCTACGTAATCAGATTCGTTGCTCAATGAATAACATTTTCAACCTTGTAAAAATTCTGATCATATTATAAGTGTAATTTTATATACAGTATATAAAAGTTGTATCTCTAATAGGCTATTTTCCAGAACTACGGCTTCTCAATCGATTCATCAAATTTGAATTTAAAAATATTTCTTGAATTGTGGTGATAATGTAGGTATATACGATTTGATTAGAGTATGCATATGATCACAGACTGGATGAGAGGATCTCATTAACATGTTAACACCGAAAATCGTAGATAATTATTTTGCAGATACCATTACAGCCAGTTATTAATTAATACAACTTTCTTCATGTTAACTTATTTCGAATTACATCTGAAATTCTTTCTGTCTAACTTTCTTCCCTTTATGGGAGGTTCAAAACAGTTTAAGTACATTAAAATATTCTAATTAATGATGGCACATCCAAGTCCGTTCAGCTGTAATTTTAAAATAAAATTGATTGTCCATATTCTCTTAAGAGAAATATTGCAGCTACACAGTCATTCCATGAACAACGTTTATAGACAATATTCGTTCACAAGGGAGCAAAAATTCTTGCGGTTATCATAATTTATATGAATTTAGTGCAGCTACATCTAATTTAATATAATATTATTCAATATGAAAGTAAAATAAAGTTGGTATAAATAATATTAAAGCTTTCCAAAATTATATTTATATTTTCCGATATTCAATTTTCCTTTCCTGGAATTATCTTTACATCTTCCGAACTTTATATTCCTATTTCCGAAACTGAAATTGCTTCCTTCAAAATTGTATACACTTTGTCCGAATATATTTGAATATTTCCCGAAATTGAGGTTGAAAAGGTATACATCACCATCTATTTTCAAGGATTTCACTATATGGCTTGTCTTGTTCTCATTGATCGTTAAACTAGCATGAGAATTCTAATACAAAAGTTTTTCTGTGTATATGATCAGCATTGCACAACTTAATTGCTTAAGATATCACATAATAGCCACAACACAAAAAACAAGACCCTCAGTAGATAAACCGTCACTCCCTTTAGATAATCGAACTGGATCCACTGGACTGGAAGCTACAGCAGTAGTTATAATTTCAGTTACAGCGGAGGAGTTTATAAAAGTAGCAGTAAAAGCTCCTATTTTGAATATGTTCGCTCTGTTGAGATGTATTTGAATTATATACTTCGTTATATGATTGTAAATGTGATGCTCGAAGACCGGAACAATCATTTATGTGTTAAAATTAAATTTTGTAATTAATTAATTTGAATTTTTACAGACGCTTCTTTTTGTAAGCCAGAAACTCGTGCATTTAATAAGCTACTAACTTAATTTCCGACGCTACTCATTTCAAAGGACATATATATATGAACTTTTTTCATCGGTACTTCTGTTTACAAATAAAAAAAAGTTGCTGAATCCGGATGTAAAAGCGTCCCTATGAGAACTCCTCACGAAACATTATTTATCATCCTGACCGGTAAAGTTAATCTAATGGATATTCAAATGTAGGCATTTTGTATATCCGGCCAAATAGCAATGGAGTATACCCTGGATACACATCGTCGTCATCGTCATCATCGTTCATGATTATAGGCCAGGTAGTCAGTTTCGGTACACATTTAATGAAGGAAATTGTCAGATATTTTAAAAATGTATAAAGGTCTTCCTAGTCATCTTTTTCTTCTGGTCGGTAATTCACAGTTTGTAGAAGGATTCTGTTGTAATTCATTCTTAGTATGATATTATGTTGTATCCAGTGTTGCTTGTAATCCTGATTACTTCTAAAATATGTGATTTCCAATATATGTAAAATTTCTCTATTTCGTCTATGAAATAACAATGTATATTCTGCTGAGTTCCCGGACAGTTTTCCCAAACCATTTATCTCATTCTGATAGTCCCAGTTACGCATAATTATCCCAATGACCATTTCTCCCAATGACCATTTGTACCAAGGATAATTTTCCCAATCTAATATTCCCACTGTTAAATTATCTTAATGACCATTTCTCCCAAAACATTTGTACCAAGGATAATTTTCCCAATCTAATATTCCCACTGTTAAATTATCTTAATGACCATTTCTCCCAAAACATTTATATCAAGGATAATTTTCCCAATCTAATATTCCCACTGTTAAATTATCTTAATGATCATTTCTCGCAAAACATTTTACCAAGGATAATTTTCCCAATTTAATATTCCCACTGTTAAATTATCTCAATGATCATTTCTACCAAAACATTTGTACCAAGGATAATTTTCCCCGTCTAATATTCCCACTGTTAAATAATCTTAATGACCATTTCTCCCACAACATTTGTACCAAGGGTAATTTTCCCAATCTAATATTCCCACTGTTAAATTATCTCAATGACCTTTTCTCCCAAAACATTTTACCAAGGATAATTTTCCCAATCTAATATTCCCACTGTTAAATTATCTCAATGACCATTTCTCCCAAAACATTTGTACCAAGGATAATTTTCCCAATCTAATATTCTCACTATTAAATTATCTCAATAACCATTTCTCCCACAACATTTGTACCAAGGATAATTTTCCCAATTTTATATTCCCACTGTTAAATTATCTTAATGACCATTTCTAGCAAAACATTTCTACCAAGGATAATTTTCCCAATCTAATATTCCCACTGTTATTATCTCAATGGCCATTTCTCCCAATCCATTTTTTCAAGTACATAATATTGTAATGAGTATCCATGGCAATACTATTTAGGTGTAATGTAATACAAAATTCCAGTATAATTATGACACAGATTATAATTTCACCTGCAGGAGGGAAGAAATAATTACTACCTAATGGACACATATACTATAGAAGATACACAAAAAGTGACAAAGTTTATTGGCATTGCTCTCAAAGACAAGAATACAGAGTTACTGCAATTACACAAGGAGTTGAACAAATTACCATACTGAAAGAAATTATTCATTCTCATGCTCCAAACCAAGAAATGGTCAATGCAGTATTGGTGGCTCAATGAATGAAAAGAATTACAACTGAACACCTAGAAATAACTCCTGTACAAATCCTTCGTACAGAACTTCCAAGAGTTGAATCGGGAATTTAAGCCAGCTCTCAGATCGAAAGAATCTCAAGAAATCTTTACGTCGTGGTAGAAGAAGAGAACTGCCTACAGAACCAAATAATTTAGAAGATTTAGAGGAAATTCCAAACTGTTATAAGATGACACTAGTTGGTGAGTTTCAAAAGGAACAGGCAGACACCGAAGCATCCGTTGCTCAACTGTCACTGGGTCAGTCTGTTAGACAAAGCCTAAGCAAAAGTGAGTTCGTACAAAAGAAAGAATAAGAAATATTGTGCTTGATTACAATCTGTACAAAGAAGGTAGCAGAACTCAGGATTATTTAAGATACATTGGCCACATCTTCTGCTTGTAACTGATAAGTAAAAAATTTCGGAAGATTATAGTATGTTGTTTGAATTTTTTAATTAATTAATTAATCAAGAAATAAGTAGCATTTGTCGTCATATTAATTCCAGTCCTGTAATTACCTTGAAGATTCACAGTAAGAAAAATGTCCCCTGGCCTCGTTACGAGAGATGCGCAGGGTAAGACTAGTGATAGGGCTGCTATCTTAATGCTTCTAGTCCAGCAGCGCTGTGTACTATCCCCATCAAAGAAATGAAAATATCCGACAATTATTAGATATTTTTAATTTAGAAGGAAAGATTAAAAATCAGAAACAAAATTGGTACCAACATATTACAAGAATGACTAATGATTGATTACCAAAACAAATTATGGATTATGCACCAACAGGATATAAAATTCTGAAGACCGAAAATAAGATGGACAGATGATTTTAACCTTGAAGACGGAACAGGCCAATAGGCCTAATCCCTGTAGCTGAAGAAGAAGAAATAAGTAAATTAAATAAGTAAATAATTATTACCTTAAATTCTCCAGCAATATCCTTAATACATTTATTTGCGCCGTTTTCAAGGCGTTAAATATTTACATTGTTAAAAATACTCAGGCGTGAACGTGTTTGTGACATGATGCCTTACCGGTATGCGGGGGCTTGGATTCTCGTCACAACATCAGACCACGTTGTACTGTTTTCTGCTTTCTTTAGACTCAAGCGCACTCTACTATATCGACGGGACAATATAGTGGGTTCATATGAACGAGGCATGGAAACCGACTTGTATGTATAATTATCAGATTTGTTAACATTCCGTGCCTCTTGCAGTTATCCGATTGTACAGTTCCAGATTTTTTCTTATGTAAATATCTGAAAGAAAGGGTGTCGTCTCGTTCTTTGAATAATACTTAAGAAATGGAGGAAAAGATCGGGTGTTAAGTTGGAAAATTCATCCATAGTTGCAGTTTCGTGCTATGGGAAGTTTCCGTGAGCGAATTCAGCAGTGCATTGCAACTGGCGGGAACTCGTCTGAAAAATGTAATTTGTAAAATGTAACTAAATTTCTGTAAATAAAACAAATCTGCAATTCAAATAACCTGTTATATCGCGTAAAAGTTTGATACGCTCTATAAGATAGTTTTATTTCATTTCAAGAGTAGTTCGCTTGAATTGCGTCACCTTGCGTAAACTGTGGAAATGGATGAAAGTGAGATCGTACATAGAGACTGAGAATCTGAGAAAGGGCATGCGGAATCAGTTCTGATTACGCAGGTATATTCGTTAGGGAGGGAGGAGCACTGGCTCTTCATAATTCATTAGTCCGTATCGCGGCGTGTCTTTTCTCCGTCTGCATTATTTATCACGACGTTTGCTTTGCAGAAAGGTGAAGCGGAGCTCGGGACTGTGTTAATAAATAGCGTTAAAGAATGAAGCTGATTCTTTTAGCTCTTGCCAATTGCCGCTTCTGATATTTGAACAACTAACCGTAAATTTCATACTAGAGATTTAAGCTGATAATTTTTAGAGGTTAAAAGTCTACATTTCACAATCACAACTTAAAGATGTTAAACTGTTAAGTATTATGCACAGATCGATAAATAAAAATTAATGATATATATTAATGGTCTTCTGTTATTACTTTTAGAAGTATTATTATTATTATTATTATTATTATTATTATTATTATTATTATTATTATCATAGGTAGGAATTTCGTACCAAAACAGTAAATTTCATTTGAGTACAGCGTGGAGTATAGATCTCACCTGCGCCTCGCCCTGCTCTAGGTCGCAACAGACGGTACGCAGTTCACATAAACAACGCATAGTATCATTCTGTGGAGCTGTGTAGAGTCTTGAATAGTTTGAAGAACATTGTTAATTTATATTAATATTTTAGGTTCTGAACAAAGTGAGATATTCTGTTATTATTGCATTATTTACGTAATGTTAATATTATGCATGATTAAAAAAAAATTAATTCATCTGTTATTAAATAATTATGCGAACAGGAGTATGTAAAACGTTTATTTTTTTCCGGATTATTCTTCGTTAAATGTTGACGTCTCGTGCTGCTATGCATTCGGTTGCTTTACAGTCCAAGTTCAACATCGGAATAAAATTACGATACGAACTTCTAGCTGTCATTACAATAGAAATGAAAAATTTTCTTGAAAACAATTATGGGTTTGTATTATGTGCCACATACGAGATACACTATTAGATTCACAAAGTAGTTTTTCACCTGATGATAATAAGAGATAGGGACTGATTGCACTTCAAATTTGCTCCAGTAACGTCTTGTGACGTAGAATTAATATTTTCAAAGTACAAATATTGTTTTTATTTTTTCTGAACATAAAAGGAGTATTTCTTTGATAAAATAAAAATGTTCACTGCTATTTGTTATAAGGAGGCTAGTATCATAATTGTATACTTTGTATATTATTTTTATATGTATGGGTAAATTATTTTAGTTTGGGAATTACGAAGTTTATAATTAAAATCTTTTTTATATTATTCATTTACAGTATTATTTTCTTGTTCTAAGGCTGTGGACGATTGGAGAACATGATTGGTTACCACCCGGGTGTACATGTTTGTCGTTCTGGTTCAGACATTGAGAAATGCGCTATTACCTTTCATTCGGTAGAGATGTAATCCAAGCTCACACAACTGAACAGTTTCGGTATTAACTTCCTAGCTCTGATTATTATTATTGTTATTATTATTATTATTATTATTATTATTATTATTATTATTATTATTATTATTATTATTATTCATAGTTTTCAACCCAAGTGCAGATCTTTCACTGCAAACCTAGCTTTCTCCAATCTTCCCTACTTTCCGCCTTCCTTTTAGTCTCCTCTTACAAGTTAACGTTATTAAATATTAATATTAATATTAATATTAAATATCAAAATTTATTTTTTATATTTTTTTGCCTGGAAATATTTTTTCCTGTTCACAAATCTTTCCAGTGCAACCTTCAGTAGACAATTTCTATTTAGTCAGTGGCCCAGGGACCCAGACAATTTCTTTTTCTCTTCCTCATCAGTTTGAGCATTATTCTTTCTTCTCCTACTCTATCTAGCACAGCATAATTTCTTAATTATTACGACACTTAATATTATTGAAAATAGTTCCTGAAGACGTTCAGGCACTGAATCAAAAGAGCAGATACCCGGTCATGTAGAAGGCATGATACAAGATTGCCGCTTGAGACAACATAAGATAAATATATTACTGTATAAGGGACATAAATCTTCACTTTGTAACAAGAGCTGAATGATTTGTAGCTGACACTACAGAGCGTACAACTTCATTTATGTTACAGACACTGAAATAGAAAGTCTTTCAGAAAGGTTTTTTATAAAGATTATAGAGAATCGTAAGCGTTATACTTCCAATAATAATAATAATAATAATAATAATAATAATATTATTATTATTATTATTAAGAAAAAGAAGAAGAAGAAGAAGAAGAACGAATATTGGATATTCAAAAGTAGCGGGACTCTTTAGTTTAGTGGTTAACTTGGAGAAAACCTATAATAAAAGACACATCACAAACAAACAAAAAAACAATACGCACGAGAGGAAGTTAAATTTCCACTTACCTGGAATGGATTCCCAATCCAATGAGTTCATAATTACAAAGACTAGAACATAAGGCATAGTCGGAACCCAGGCAGTTCGCATATTCTATTGGAAATATAATACAGTATTCATATTTCCCCATTGATCCTACATTGGCGGTAGATATAATTATGGATAATTTGTTGTATATACTAGTATCGTTTGTTCTGCGCTTTTAATTTTTCTTATAATATCCCATTTTATACATTCATGCGTACAGTCTGGCACTATAGAATTATTCTCTTAGATTTCTTCTAATCGGCTGTTTCGAAATGCTGCTTAGTTTTGTTCATATTTACACGTGTTTCGACCACAATGTTGGGGAATTAATCTTGTAAATAGTAATAATAATAATAATAATAATAATAATAATAATAATAATAATAATAATAATAATAATAATAATAGCAAAAATTTGACAAGATACACAACCATTGTGTTCCTTGTTGTCTTATGTAACTAGCTGCAGTTTTGTTCGCTGGGACCAACTTTTGAGTTCCGAAACTGATTAGTGATTACTAAGGTTCGGATAAAGTAGCTGTATCAGGATAGGCATCCTTGGTCCGTGCGTTTTGTTTATAAACATTACTACTTGTCGCGTGTTCCCCCAACCGACAGTAGTGAAGTACATCCAGTTCCTATCGTCTGTACTGTCCATTCACTGATGTTTTAGCTAGGGGAGCGCTCTTCCCAGAATGTAGAGTTTTAGCTAGTGGAAGGGGATAGTGTTTAGTCTGAAGCAAGTCAAGGTCCTACCCTATATAGCTATACAGCCTATCCTGATACAACTACTTTATCCGAACCTTAGTGATTACTATGCCTGTGACATTGGAGCATGTTTACAGTGAAAAGAAGCCAATTCACTACAGGATATACACAGAGTACACAAGTGTATGTGTGTACGGAGAGACACAACCGCAGCGGTACAGTTCATTCAAGTATAATACAAACTGTCGTGAAGTGTAGTGTGCTCGGCAGTATGACTCAGAAGGAAATAAACATGTCTCGAAACTAGAATATTTAGTTTCACAGTATGGTGCAGTTTGCGTTCTAAATAACGATATGTATTGTAAACTTTGCAATGTCAGCATTACATCTGCTAAAAACAAGGAATATAATGTTCAAAGGCACGTAAGTACAATGAAACATAAACGGCTGGAACAAGGAAATGTGCAGAACGTTTTTCCAGCGTGATAGAGATGTTCGATAAGAATGATGCAGCTTTTATAGATATGGTTCAATTACTTCTTAGTGACCCAAATATTGAACAACAGTGTCATTTTATTGTATCAAATTTTGGATTTATTCCTCATCCGATTGAAAGTTCAGAAATGAGTGGAGTTAAACTGGTGGAACAAATTTCAGTAATGAATAATATTGTGTCTAAACTAAATTGTATACAAGACGACGTAGGCAACAAAATCTGAAACAAAAATGAAATATGTATTACAAAAAATAATGGGTTCAGTTCACTCTGCCAGGTAGCTAATTTTCTAGATACACTGTAGATATTTAGATGTCAAATATTTCACGTATGCACCTGTCGTTTCGCACCTTTTCTGCATTCAAATCCATACTAGACAGTATTAGACACTCATTAGCTTTCTAACTTTGAGAATGCATCTTGTTGTTCACTGTAATTACAAACTAAACACGCAATAGACAATATATCTAAGCCCACGTGTGTTGAATGGACTTTTCTAATAGTTAAAATAAGTTAAATAGAGGTAGAAATTAATTCAAAGGGGTGTGTGTATTATTCTATTCTATAGACTGTACTGTACAGGACGGAGGTGCAGCGTACTCTGTGTACCTATATACTGGGTGTTCAGTTCAAAATGTGTCATGGCTCGCTGTATGCCGTCATGTGGCTATCTGATGAGCCTAGAGAATTCAATCTTCCTACACTTCCGCAAAGGTGTATAACCTAAGAGGCAGAGAAGTTGCCTAGCAAGTACGGCGTTCATTCTGAAGAGTAAGTACCGATACGTACGGTAACGCCGGTAGTGGCAGGAATGTGAACTGTTTGGAAATACGTACTGTCGGGATATGGGGAGAGGGTTAAGACGATTACTTACGTATTTGTTGACATTAACTTCGACGGTCAACATGGACACGGAGCATTTGATTTGTGTTGTGGAATGTTACCGTACGCAACCGATGATAACAAATACCTGCGTACGACTTGCCGGCGCAAAACACAGTTCGAAAGAGGTTATGGTAGCACACAGACCGTACAGACCGCCATCTGTTGCTACGACGTTCAAGTTATACCGTACACGTTCTCAAGTTCAGATTGAAGAACGCCTTAAATAATAGGCAATTTCTCTAACATATAAGCTGAAACTCGCTTCAAATCGGTGACCCAACAACAGTGACGTCATGACACACTTTGAAATGAACACCCAGTATTCTGGAGTGAGTTGGCTTTCTTTCACCGTAAATATACTCCAATGTCACAGGCCTAGTGATTACTATGAAATAGGTTCTCTTGAGCCAAGTAAGGTATAATTTTTCAGGGGGCCGATTTTATAGGTAGGAGCTAGTTATTTCTCCCATTTAAAAAAAATCTTTTCTACGGACGCTTAGGTCAGCCAGGGATAAAAATTCTCCCTTCACTTCATTTCCTTTGAAACCAAGGTTGTCACATAAATCATGGCAACTATTTTTTTAAGTTGAGCGATAGTATCACAATATGTCGTATGGAATCCATAGTGTATGTGGTTGTCATGACATATGCCTCGTGTATATCATACTTCCGTAAGTTATTACATCATTACACATTTTAGTGACAGCTTCATTTTTCCTAAGACCATTCACCAATAAATTGTAAGAAGCCATTGATTTTAACCAATCAGAGTCATCAATCACAGCAGCATTGTCGAGTTTATATCTTCACTTTTGTCTTGTTGCTGCTGGTTTGAACTTACTTCCACAAATCAAAGAGGAACACCATAACTTAACTATTAATAATTTTAGAAATAGGCCTAATCCATTTCCTCAGCATCAAGTACACTCAACAAATTTACTTTTGCGGAACGTCACTTCTTTATTAATTTGTTTTACATTTAATTTAGTTTTCATATTTTAAAAGTTTATTGTGCTAGTTGTTTCTGTTTTTTATCATGTTTAATAGTTAGAGTAGGTAACACCATATTCAAAATGTATCTGATCGTATTTGTAAATAAATATTTTTGTATGGTACGACTGAAGTAACGAAAACGTGGTATTGTACCACGAACCCAATTAAATAAAAAAAACTTAAACATCAAAGAGCGTAGAATTAATATCACCACCTAAAAAAAATAATACAAAATGATATACTCATAAATAAAATACTGGCATATTCGGCCAAAAAAATTAATAAAAAACTGGTACTTTATATAATAATATTATGCATTATATCTTATTTCCTTATCTATTATTATAATACACTATAATATAATGTATTGTAATATAATATAATATAAATATAAATATACCCTGTCCCACATTGATGTAATAAGTCTGATGGTGGGAGCACGAGGTACCATACCCTCCTTCTTTGCCAACAAATGTAAAAACCTAGGGCTAACACACAGCAATGTGACGGAAATAGCCACTAGTGCCCTCAAAGGATTGGTTCAGATATTGAGAAATAACTTGTATGGGAGTGATAATGGAAATTTCAAGTTATTTTAACCGATGGCTGTTGATTGGTTTAGATATCAATGTCAATAAATCCGTAGCTATTATCTTTTCTCGCGGTATATGTCATTCAAATCTTTCTAACGTATCTGATGATACTACTGTCTCTTTCTTAACTTTAAATGACCACAAACGCTAATTAGGTGTAAATTTGTCTGACGTTTTGTATATTCGATTCCCTAATCGTTTCAAATGTAAATCGTTTTACCTTTTAGGTGTGTTTCCAAATTATATGTAATACGCTTTGTGAAATCTGGCAACCTTTTCATAAGGGAAGCTTTTATTATTATTTTATTAATTATATTCGCGAAATTTTTTTTTTAATTTTACAATTCGCGATCGTTAATTTGTCGATATATCAGAACATACAATTTTTCAGTATTTACTAGTATACAACTATTACGCGTTTCTGCAGTACAGAGTGTTCAGTATTACATGTTGATGACAGAGGGCATGCATTTATAATGAGATTTTTAATTAATTTCTAGACCCAATATTCTTTTAGAATTTTAAGTACTGTACGTATCTAATGCCATGGCTTTAACAGTGAATTCATTAATAACATAATATTTAAGAATCTTAAAATACAAATTCTTGGTGCCAGCGGAGACTGAGAGCTATTTCCCGCCTGTAAAATTATCAATCGTATAATGATAATTTATGAATTTTCGAGTCATTTTTATTCTTCGCAACTACTCAGGTGAATAAAATATCTTCTACGTTAGAATTACGACAAGGATGCCCTTTATCACCTACCCATTTTAACATATACTTGGAGGATTTAGTGGAGGTTCAATGCCGCTCTCACCTAAGCCCGCCATTGGTCCCTATCCTGAGCAAGCTTCATCCAATCTCTACCATCATACCCCACCTCCCTCAAATTCATTTTAACAATAACTTCCCATCTACGTCTCGGCCTCCATAAAGGTCTTTTTCCCTCCGGTCTCCCAACTAACACTCTATATGCATTTCTGGATTCACCCATATGTGCTACATGCCCTGCCCATCTCAAACGTCTGGATTTAATGTTCCTAATTATGCCAGGTGAAGAATACAACGCTTGCAGTTCTATGTTGTGTAACTTTCTCCATTCTCCTGTAACTTCATTCCTCTTAGCCTCAAATATTTTCCTAAGCACCTTATTCTCAAACACCCTTAACCTATGCCTGTTCCTCTCTCAAAGTGAGAGTCCAAGTTTCACAACCATAAAGAACAACCGGTATTATAACTGTTTTATAAATTCTAACTTGACAACAGACTGGATGATAAAAACTTCTCAACCGAAACATCTCTACATCACTTTCTAAGATTTACTTCTTTACAATAAACTTCAATCGGTAACTATATTTATTAACTAGCCACGTTTTAATTTCCCATCATCTTTCTTCAGTTGTATAACTTTCTAACTGATCTCTATATCTATGATTCCCTAAACACATTTTCATCACACTAAAACACGATTTACGACATTAAATCACCAAACTTCCTGTTCTAATTACATTCAGACCTTTTATTTATTTCTTACCGCTCATGCACCAACTTCTAAGATTGTAACTTTTTGGCCCTTAAATGTACCCATTAACGGTAAAATACTGACTTGTGGTGACGAAATCACTATCTCTTCACCCATCATACTTTTCACATCCTGACGATAGACGACATTAAGGGCCGTATTCATAGACATTTTTAGCGCGGGCTTCCGGTGGATGATCAGCGTTTTTCGTATTCATAAACCACTGTTAGCGATATGATATGATTTGAATTCTATACTAGTAACCAGTGGATAGCCGGGGCTAGCTTAGTACGCTCGTAGCACGTGCTGCGAAATGTCTATGAATAGCACCCCCGATATTGTATGGATCATATGCGGAGACTATGAGGAAGGTAAAAAAATAGGAAAGATTGGAGAATACTGGATTTGCAGTGAAAGACCTTCACTTGGGCAGAAAACTAGGAATGAATGAAAGTTTAGAATATTAATGAGGAAATGTTAAACGGCTAACTTAAAAATTATCTGACATATAATTTGAGGAAGCCGTGTATTGCAGTACACGAAAAGTAGTAAATGATAAGCGTTGAAAGAAAGGCTTCACCCTCTAACGCTATTTATTAACACAAGCCCGCTCTCTGCTTCACCTTTCCGCACAGCAGACGTCGCGATAAATAATGCAGGCAGACTGACGACAGACACGCTGCAACACGGCCTAATGCATTATAAAGCGCCGACGCGTCGCTCTAATGAAGATATCTCCGGAACCAGACTCCAGCTTCCTTGCATCGCTGTTCAATTTCCATCTATTGCACATATTATTTCTCTAGCAATTTGATATATTCGAAGAATGTAATTGATATGAGCAGCGTTAATCGAATGGCTAGAGAGTGGACTTTCCATCCTAGAGATCTCGGTTCAAATATCGGTAGTGCAATGAAAATGTACAGTTAATGCCTTCAAAACTCAGATGGAAAACGATTAAATTAACAAGTTATTATTATCATCATCTTTATTATAATTAGTATTATTATTGTCAAGATCATACATAACCGGATTCGGCGAAGGATTTTGCTATTCTAGTTATAATTGTTTTTCAGTTCGCATAATTCCTTCTTCATTATCTTCTTTCTCCAGTTTATTTTACATATGAACTCTATATTCCTGAACCATACTCTCAGTGGTACACGCTTTCTTTCTTAGACGAGTCACTGCCATGCTATTTCCTCTCTTTGACCTTATTCATCGTAATAAATATCTAAACACAAAATAAATTAATTAAAATGTTAATTGGTATTCCTCTAAAGCAAGGAGATGCACGGTCACCTTTACTTTTTTAACTTTCTCTAGAGTTCAGGATAACAGAGAGGGTTTGGAACTGAACGGGTTACATCAGCTGCTTGTCTATACGAATGACGTGAATATGTTAGGAGAATATCCAGAAATGATTAGGGAAAATACGGGAATTTTGCTTGAAGCAAGTAAAGAGATAGGTTTGGAAGTAAATCCCGAAAAGACAAAGTATATGATTACGTCTCGTGATTAGAATATTGTACGAAATGGAAATATAAAAATTGGAAATTTATCCTTTGAAGAGGTGGAAAAATTCAAATACCTGGGAACAACAGTAACAAATATAAATGATACTCGGGAGGAAATTAAACACAGAATAAATATGGGAAATGTCTGTTATTATTCGGTTGAGAAGCTCTTATCATCCAGTTTGCTGTCCAAAAATCTGAAAGTTAGAATTTATAAAACAGTTATATTACCGGTTCTTCTGTATGGTTGTGAAACTTGGACTCTTACTCTGAGAGAGGAACATAGGTTAAGGGTGGTTGAGAATAAGGTGCTTAGGAAAATATTTGGGGCTAAGCGGGATGAAATTACAGGAGAATGGAGAAAGTTACACAACGTAGAACTGCACGCATTGTATTCTTCACTGACATAATTAGGAACATTAAATCCAGACGTTTGAGATGGGCAGGGCATGTAGCACGTATGGGCGAATCCAGAAATGCATATAGAGTGTTAGTTGGGAGACCGGAGGGAAAAAGACCTTTATGGAGGCCGAGACGTAGATGGGAGGATAATATTAAAATGGATTTGAGGGAGGTGGGATATGATGATAGAGATTGGATTAATCTTGCACAGGATAGGGACCAATGGCGGGCTTATGTGAGGGCGGCAATGAACCTTCGGGTTCCTTAAAAGCCATTTGTAAGTAAGTAAGTATTATTATAAGAGGGATGAAGTTACACAACATAGAACTGCACGCGTTGTATTCTTCACCTGACATACTTAGGAACATTAAATCCAGACGTTTGAGATGGGCGGGGCATGTAGCACGTATGGGCGAATCCAGAATGCATATAGAGTGTTAGTTGGGAGGCCGGAGGGAAAAAGACCTTTGGGGAGACCGAGACGTAGATGGGAAGATATTGTTAAAATGAATTTGAGGGAGGTGGGGTGTGATGGTAGAGACTGGATTAATCTTGCTCAGGATAGGGACCGATGGAGGGCTTAGGTGAGAGCGGCAATGAACCTCCGGGTTCATTAAAAGCCAGGAAGTAAGTATTGATATTCCTATCGGTTACCCAAGTGCATGTATGAAATCAAGTATGTTATATTTATTTACACTTATCTGACTGTTATCTTGAATTTAACCACGACGCAACGCAACATAAAAAATAACTTTTTTAGTTGGTTATTTAACGACGCTGTATCAACTACGAGGTTATTTAATGTCGATGAGATTGGTGATAGCGAGATGGTATTTTGGCGAGATATGGCCGAGGATTCGCCATAGATTACGTGGTTGGGGAAAACCTCGGAAAAAACCCAACCAAGTAATCAGCCTAAGCGGGGATCGAACCCGCGCCCGAACGCAACTTCAGACCGGCAGACAAGCGCCTAAAGCGGCTCACAAACAAACTATTATGTATTAATATTAATATTAATATTAATTAATTACTACTAGTCTGTTCAAATTTCACCAGCTTCCAGTAATCGGCTCAGAAATCTAGAACAATTTGAATTTTCAGAATTTGCACTACCGACAACTGCTGTCAATGCTGCCAACATAAGAGTTAGAAAATCACTACCAGCTGTAGTATTTCTCAGTACCGAAATTCGAAAGGAAATTGGCGAAAGAAAATTCAACCTGAAAACTAGGAAATCACCATAACCCACTAGTATATTGAGTAATGGGAAAAATAGTTAATTTCACCCTTAGGAGAATTACTATTTCTTGTTAATAGAAAATGATTTTATGAAATTTGTAACAGATTTGAATAACATAATTGAGGCGATTAGCATTTAAAAGCACGAGTTGTGCAAAATCGCATGTTTCAGCTTTGATCGTGACAGAATCAAACAGAACAAGCCGATTTCGTCAGCGCGGTAACTCAAATTTCAAATGGGGTAACAGTTAACGTGACTCAATAACGACTTTGTCTAAGTAGAAGTAATGCTGCCAAATAAGTGATGACCATTTCCTTGCAAATGTTCTTTAGTCCAATAGATAGTACATGTACTCCATTCACTGCAAATTAACTCATGCTATTGACACAGCCTTGTTAAATAACACAGGACTCGACAGCTGGACAGAGCGTTGCTTTGCACTCCTCTTACAGACGATCGTTAAAGGGAATGATAAACATCGTAAATATCCTCTGTAGGAGCCTGTGAGTATCAGTATAAACGCAGGGACTTGCAACATATGCTACAGTACGTATCAAAAGTAAATTTACATACACTTTTAAATATGAATTTGATGAAGTGCATCAATAAGACACGAAGCTTATCTTACAATTCTTTTCCATGGTACCACGAGTGACGTCAGAGTAAACCTTTCATGTCAAAAGGTTACAATTTTTCTCTTCCTGTAGATCGAATATATACAGACGTTTCACGAGAAAACGATTAAATATATGAAAATATTAAACTTCTTTGAACAGGAAATGATACAAACGAAATAATTGTCCAGTTTTGATAACGAAATTACAAGATGGAACGTCACAAATTATACGTGACGAAACAAGTAGACATGGGTGATTAAGATTTCACACACCGCGTAAATTTTTAGTGACAAAGCAACATTTAATATCAGATGGAAGGTCAATAACCATAACCTACAGATATGAAGCACAGAGAACCCTCAACCTATCATAGCGCATATCCCAGAATCATCCAAGTTCAATGTATCTTGCTCCATATTACAAAATAAAACATATGGACCACTTTTCTTTATGGAGGGCACCGAATCCGGAATGACTTATCTCTGCATGTTGCAACAATAGTGAATCCCATAGTTAGATGAAGGCTATAGGGACTGCTCGTTCCAACAAGATGAGACACTACTCTATTATCACACTGCAGTCCGGGTTTATCTGAATGAACATCTGCCTCAAGCTGGATTGGCCGGGAAACTGTCAATGACTTAACATTACGCAATTGGCCAACCAAGTCACCCGACCTTTCTTCCTGTAGATTTTTTCCGAGAGCGTATATGAAGGACGCTGTGTATGTGCCACCACTATCACCGAGCAGAGATAGGTCAGCTAAGGTCCGTCCCAGGTATCTGTAAAGTAGAAAGACGACCTCTGCGCAAGTAGTATGTAGGAGGGCTAGGGCCAAAGACTGCTCTGGGGGGAGGTGTTGATTGAACAATGCTAGCAATCGCTTGCAGAGATTGGATCATTTCTATCTGAACTCTACTGAACCTTCTACCACGAGCATCTTACCCCTTAGCGGTATCGAGCTATATATACTACAGATATACTATATATACTCTACAGATCCCGGGACGGACCATAGCTCCACACCTATTTGATTTCTTCTTCGTTAGGACGGCATAGAAAACCACGAAAATTTTACACATAAAACTTAACGTTAAAAATAGAAATATTTGTTTATTAATGTAAAATGTACCTCTGATTGAGGTTCTGGCTGATATCTATATCTAATATCAGGCAGTACATCTCACTTGACGATATGTGTCAGAGGAAGAACAATTGTTTGTATGCATCTGAAGTCTGATTAGTGAAATATGTAGCTAATCGGTGATGTATGCATTGAGGCGGGAAAGGAACTGGCCACCCTACTCCATTATCTCCTGGCCTAGTTGCCTCATGAATAATGCCTTATTGGTGTTACTTATGAGGTTCAAACCTGTTTTCGGACAGTTGTCTAAACAATGTAAAAA